>NC_056737.1:1280959586-1280984586 GCF_019279795.1 Protopterus annectens
TGTCAGACTGACCCTCAGCACATCCATGCTTTGCCTGTTAATTACCACCATCATCATCAGACTCTACCAATTCTCAGGTGATGGGAGTTCCACATTGCCACTCTCAGATCTCCTATGATAGCAAGCAAACAACATAATAAACATTGATTACATATTTTCCTTATAATAAAGGTATGTTAAACGTCATAACAGATGCTAAAGCTACCTGAGCTGAATCTACCTCATATACAGTATTAACAATAAACAAATATGTTCTTACAATGTGCAGGTGGGTTGACAGCATACAATCCAGAAGTGCTTGTATGAGAGGAATGGAAAGGAAAGAAGTCTGCTAAGTATCACGATGCAAGTGAAATTAGAAAAAGAGTACAGTCCCCTTTACAAGTAAAGGTTGAAAAGATTCTCATATAATAAAGTTAGTGAACAGTTGGATTCCCCAGAAAAACCCAAAGCAAACTCCACTCTTTCTGTATGATTGTAGTGTAACTCACACAGCTCAAAATTCCAAAACCCCAGAAGCGCGAATTTCAAAATCCGGAGAAGTTGAGTTAGTGCTTCTGGTGTTGCGGTTTGTGAATGGATAGCTGGAAGTTCAGGTATTTATGTTTAAGGGTTTTGGTTAGGGGCTTTAGTGTGTGTCAGTGTGTTTTGTGACTGTGATTTGTGTATGTGTGTTGGGAATGTAGCTTGTATGGTGGTGTTTTCATGTGTTTGTGTAGTGTGATCTTGGAGTTAGTATATTTAAGAAGGAGGGTATGGAGGGTGCAGCCCCCTACATGGAGGGTGCAGGGGGGGTTTGCCCCCCCATGCTTGTATATAGTGTGGGTTTGTATGTTTGTGTGTGGGGGGAAGGTGGGTGTATATCTGTGGTGTGTGGTTAGTGTAGGATTCACAATTCTGAAATTCGCGTTTTTGGGGTTTCGGGATTTTAAGGTTTCGGCTTTATGATCTCAAGATTCTGAAATTCAATATTTCAGGATTATAAAGTGAACCTATCTATATATATATATATATATATATATATATATATATATATATATATATATATATATATAGATATAGATATATATATATATATATATATATATAGATATATATAGATATATAGATATAGATATCATTAGACATCTTGGATATATAAATCTAAAGCTATAACAATGGCACCTTTCCTTATTGCATACCTGGAAGGTGTTTTTGTAGCATTCTGGGTCAGTCATCCACATCTGTACCAGTATTAAAGATTCTGTTGGAACCCTCTGATTAGCTATCTTTTCTCTCTGAACATGAACTCCTTCATTTCAGTTAGTGGTGGTTTGTTAGCAGGACCAACCCTCGTGGCCACCCCCAAAGGACATTTTCTGCAGCCCTATGGGTGGACAGAGGTTATCATGTCAGTTGCCTGATGTGTTATCTGGGAGTAGGGTCTCCCATGATCTCCAAATGCATGAAGGTCATCGAACACCTGCTGCCATATCTTGTCTTGGGCAGATTGGTCACCTCTACTTGTCCCTAACACATAATTACCATAGCAACATAAGGCTTGAAGAATGATGTTATATTTTACATCACTGTGTGGTGGCCTACAGGGTACAGATGTCTTCTTAGGTGCCTTATCCCTGTGTGAGAAGAAACAGAAAATAGACATACATAATTACATATAGTCAACAGACAGGATGGTTGCCAGATCAGTTCTTTGTGACTGCATGCAACCAGCCTGCACACAAAACAATTTCTCCCCTAAGACTACACACAAATTAGTTGTCCCCAATCCCCCAGAGAATCCACCCAATAACTCCCGCAACAGAAAATAATTTTAAAACTCCATTATATTATCATATAACACTTGTGTAATGGATATAACACAGGTTTAAACTCTGTAATACATTGCTGCATTAAGAATAACAATTATAAATGCAACATTAGAAAAGTAACACCAAGATGTCACAGCTGCCATATCCGCTGTTGTGGAGTTCAGTCTAATAAAAACAGAGAAACAGAGCACTTGTATCTTTGCCTGCTAACATGAACAAAAATGCCAGAGCTTACATACTTAAAATACAATTGTCTGCAATAAGTGTGGAAACATGAGATACAAAAAAATAAATAAATTGGTCACGTAGCAATTTATAGCATAATTGTAAAAATTCATAGATTGCTATGGAAAAGGAAAGGAGAACAGTAAATAAATCTAAAATTATACAAATACTTTTCAGTGGTCAGTGCACTTCACTTTTTAATGTTAAACTGAAAGCATTATATCATAACTGAACTAGAATGACTTTTAGATAGAAATGCATTCCAAGGCATAATTACAGCCACACACATACAGGCCTGTCTTAACTGTACCTCCATTCATTCAGATATACTGAATATACTATATCACTACTATAGTGACCTTAAACAGTGCAAGCAGGACCTCCTAAGCTGATGAGAGGGTGAATTTCAGACTCTGAGCACCTCCCGGTTGTATAATGACCAATAACATGTCTATGATATGGCAGTAATTATCTAACGAGCCATCCCAGTTACTCATTATGCATTCATATTTATTTATTTTCTTTTTGTTCTCTGTATCTGCAGAGGAGATAGCTGCAAACTATGAGATGCACCAGCAGAGATGAACTCACCTCAGAGGGCACAGGTTAAGTATGAATCGAGTAAAAATTTAAGCAATAATATTGTTTTCATTCTCTCGAGCACTAACATCTTGAGCAGACATACTTCTTCATTCATCTCAAGCATATATGCTTTCCCCAGTCACTCTTGCTGCTTGAATTAGAATTCCAACTTTACTGTGTGTGGGTTCAGTACCCAGAAACAGGATTTTTTAATTGATAATTATTTATAAGATCCTAACAGTAGACTGACAAAAAGAATTATATTATGGTAATTGCAATTATTTAGTTAGAATGCATAATTCCAGTCCGTGATACTGAAATAAAGGCAGCTGTTTCCTATAACTGAGCAGTGATATTTGTTTATTTAATAACACATAAATACATTTATATCATATATGGATGTTGCAAAGGTGTGCAATAGTAAATTATCTAAATTGTTTATGTATTGCCAAAAAAGTTTGTTTAAAATGTACTGTACTGTGGCATGCCATGTAACTAATTATCTCTTTTTATGTCTCCCATCACCCTGTCTCCCAATTTTCAGAGGGGAGGGGAGTTCTAATTTATTAACAGTCTGCTGTTTGAATAGTTTGTTGCTGAAAATTAATTATCAGCAGCACAGAAGGGTTTACTGACCACTGCAGCTTGCCCTGCCATACCTCCACAGTTGGTAGCACAGACAGCCAGCACTTCTGGGTCATAACCTGTCAGTGTTGCCTCCACAATCCCTGCCCTACCTTCTCCAAGTATGTCAGGTAGCTCTGTCCTAACTGCTGGAGCAGTTGTACCCTCTGGGAGCAGTAGTAGTTGAGGTGGGAATTTGTCACCCTGCAGGAGCTGACATGGTTGGCGGAGGATATTATGAAGAGAGGCCTCAGTGCATGTACTGGCAGGGTAGAAAGGGTCATTTATAGCATTGCATAGATGATTCCATGTCCAGCACTGACACACAAAGTTGCTGCAAGAGACAGTGATGACAGTTCTGAGGGTGAGGTCCAAATTCTAACTGTCGTCATGCTGGATGTGGGCACACCTCTGATGTCCCCTACCTATCTGCAATCATAGTGTCCCTAACCTTTTGTCTCCATCATCATTCCTGTCTATTTTGTATGTCCTTTATGTCTGCAGATGCTCCTTACCTACCCTGCCTAACCCTCTCATTCTAAAGCACCTTTCCCAACATTTCTCTCTCATAAAAAAAAAAATCGGGCACCTGTCACATACACAAAAAATGTTGTCTCCACTTTGCCTATGTGTCATCACAACTGATTAGGTCTAAACTGGCCATACAACATTATTCCATTCTTGTCACCCACCACCATTGTGATGACTCTAACAAAGTCATAAAATAATGTATACAGTTGTTAATTGACATTAAGATGTAGATAACTATGGTGTACTCCCATGACCTTCCTACAAATTCCTGTATTCTTTTCCCTTTGTTCTACCCTCTGTTTGCCAAACCCATTTTCACCACAGCCCTAGAAATGGCCCATGAAAAAGCCTACACTTTATGTGTTTGGTATTTGCATGGAGCTTGGCACAACACAGCAATGCTGAGTGACAGTAAACACTGTTTAACATCTTATTACAAAAGCTGAAGATTTCAATCTAATCTACAGTGGTCTGGTTACTGTCATGCAAATGTGTCTATGTCTGTTGTGCTATGGGAATATGGAATAAAACCATACTTAAGGCAGTTCTGTGGAACAGTTAATGTAACATTTATTAAGCTGATAAATGTATTAAATTGGAAGTTCCTATGTGGCGTGTTAAAATAATTACCTTGTTTGTAGCCTGATGTTTTGGCATACTGTCATGGGTTTGTTTACAGCTGTATGTCAGCTTATTTCTTCATGACAGCTCAGATTACTATTACAGCAGACACCTTCTTATCCAGCTTCTCTTAAAGCAGCCTCCCCTTTAACTGACCATGGAATTTCTGCGGTAGCCCTAGCAAAAGAAAACAGAGAAGACCGACACTTCCATCTCCTCTGGGTTAAATAATGGCAGGCATTTGAGTTTTAGACCATGTTCATTAGAAAAATCCATATTAATGCAAATCCTGTTATTCTAGCTGATTTATAACCTATAAATGTTATTTGTGAATGCAGTTACTGATTAATCAGCCATGCATTTCTCTAGCCTAAAATCCGGTCACGGTGACACCAGATAAGAGGGTGTCTACTGTATATATATTTACTTGCAGACATTTGTATGTATCTACATGTAACACATTTACTTCACATAACACTGGAATAGTGCAGCAATACATCATTTTGTAAAACCTTGTTGCCCTCCCA
Source organism: Protopterus annectens (assembly GCF_019279795.1). Lineage (NCBI taxonomy): Eukaryota > Metazoa > Chordata > Ceratodontiformes > Protopteridae > Protopterus > Protopterus annectens. The sequence goes on from NC_056737.1 coordinate 1,280,964,508, forward strand.
AAGAGAAACTTAGTAAGCCAACATTATCCTGGTTGGGTGTTCACTCTCCCACTCTTTATTTGTACCTATAGCAATCTGTTTATCATATAGAGCATGACAGATTAATGATGATCTAATAAGTAAGACTAAAAAGCAATAGAGATGTTCTTTCCTGTCCTACAAAACATGTTCTTGTTATTCTTCTCTGCATCGGTATCTAACTCTCTCTGTTCACCTTTTCTGCTTCAGGAAGTTTTCAGAGTGCTTCAATAGTGTTATTATAATGCTATGAAGTAGTAATTCTTGTGTTGCATGATTGCATGATGAGCTAATGCTCAGATGTGTGGAATGGTTTCTTTAATACTTTCAAGGGTTCTATTCCAGCCATTAGCTAAGTGTTAATGAGTGTTTTTGATTCAATAAGTTAGATGTACCAGGTGGCTGCATATTGTTCTGAGTCACCATTATCCTTCTTCAGTAATCATTCACTTTGTCCCTGCCTCCATGTTACCCCGATGAGGTATCTTCTCCCTTCTATATCATTATTCTCCCACCTCTGTATTTGCCTAATGTCTGGTGACGGGCAGGAAATGAAACTAAGGATAAATGGAAATATGCATCTCACAGCCATATCTTTGGATTTGATTGCCTTTGTCTGCATTACTCTGTATTACTTCGTACCACTGTGCTAGGCTATGTTTATTCAGTGAAATGTAATTTTAAACAAGATGAAAAGTAGAATGCATGGATTACAGTGGTCAACAGGGTAATGAAGATAATTATACAATTCTTCCTCTAAAACGTGCATGCTGATTGGCCAGCCCAACCAGCGTGCCCGTTGTAAATCCCTCAATATACTAACGGAAAAAGGTCCGGTCGCCCGGACTTTTTCCGTTAGTATAAAACACTGTCTCGCTATGTTAAAAGAGTTTAACATAGCGACACAGGTTTAAAAAAAGCAACGCAGATCTCCGTTGCTTTTTTTAAAGCTGTCTCGCTATGTTAAACTCCTTTAACATAGCGACACATAGTAAAAGCAACGGAGATCTTACGATCTCCGTTGCTTTTTTTTAAAAACCTGTCTCGCTATATTAAATGGGTTTAACATAGCGAGACAGCTTTAAAATAAGTAACGGAGATCTCCGTTGCTTATTTTAAAGCTGTCTCGCTATGTTAAACCCATTTAACATAGCAAAACAGTAAAAAGCAACGGAGATGTTGCGTTCTCCGTTGCTTTTGCCCACAGCTCTGATGTACTGCGTAGGCATGCGCAGTACATCAGAACTGCCACGGAATACCAGACAGCTGCGGAAGGGCAGCAAAGAGGCATTATACAATGCCATTATTTAAGAAAAGTAATTATTTATTTTCTTAAATAATGTCATTGTATAATAGCAATAACCCACTTCTGGGTGTGGGTAATGCGGGATTTAACCACGGTTGTCTTTGTTTGGTCCCTCGGGCTTCGCCCTCTGGACCAAACCATGCCAACCGTGGTTAAATCCCGCATTACCCACACCCAGGCGTGGGTTATTGCTATATTACATGCATTCAAGTTTGATGAAATCCACTGTTAGCTATTAACTTTCAGAAATTTGAATTTCTCATTGCTGCGCTAAGATAATACATTCTGGCATGCTGAAAATGTTCTAATACATATGGAAAACAACATATTTCATGTTATTTTGTCTGACTACTGTGTCTGTAAATGTTGTTTAAACCTTGACTTCACCTATCATCATCCTGCTGCTACAGTAATTTGCCTTGTACCTATTGTAAAGTCTGTCTTGTAAACATTTTTGTGCAGACGTCAGCACAGAGTAACATATTATGCATGCCCTTAAACTTTAACATCAGCAGTGCAAATCAGCTTAGTGGTGATGCATTCAAAGAGTGCAAGAAAAAGTTGATATCAAAGAATTATAGTTTTCTGTTGCACAACATTTGCATGTCTGTATTATTGTTGTCCAAAGATGACCATGATTTTTGAATGGTACTGACTTAATTAACTCACTCAGGTAAAGTAATATGTTTGCTCTATAGTGTTTACAGTTGCACCTCCTTACCAGTTTGGTTGAGCTATTCTCACCACATTCATCAATGGCATTCTGCAGTGCACTGTTCTATATTTGACTTGCATGTCTGTCTTGCCAATGCACACAGTGCAAGTATGAGACAATACAAGTGTGCAGTCATTCCACAATGATATCACTGCAATGTCTGATTGCACATCACTGGGTTATCAACAGTCAGTGTGTATGTCATCCCATTATGTGGAACATGATAATATCCCACACAGTAACAAAATGAACAGCAAGGACAGTATCAACATTTCATTATAAAAATCATGGCATTGCCTGTGACAATCATAGTGATGTCACATTGTCCTGTGCACACATTTGCATTTGTTGCATGACCTGCGATACACATTATCATCTCTTCAAAGCATTGCTTTTTACAAATATTCCAATGCCCAATTTCACACAAGTATTGTCTGTCTTCTCTTGTTGCACTTGCAACTAGTAGGCTGCTCTGTAGATTGTGTAGTCTAGATATGTAGGAGGTGCAGCACCCACTATGGAAGACCTGTGTGTGTATGTGTGTCTCTTTGTTTGTGAGAATGTATGTCACTTGATGGTATATCCACTTCCCTGAGAATAATACATTTACTGTTTTCATAGCTCCCTTATCCCCTATCCTCTCTGAAACACACTGATGAGATCACACTGACAAAAGTACACTCTCTCCCCAAGAATCACACATCTCCTGTGGTGCTTGCAACTAATGCAGTGTTCTCTAGGTTGTGTAACTTAGATAGGTAGGCAGTTTAATGCCCAGATTGGGAGACAAGAGTATGTGTGAGACTGTGTGTATCATTTGGTGTATCCACTTCTATGGAGTTTAACACATTTAACAGATCTCACAGCTTCTTATCCCTGTTTTTGCAATAGCGTCTTCTCTGCAACACAGTAATGAGGTTTTCCTGACAAATGTGCAGTCTCTCCACTAAGAATCAAACTTGTCTTGCATTGCTTGCAACTGCTGAAGTGCTTTTTTAAGTTGTATGACTTAGACAAGTAGGAGGTTTGATACCCAACATGGGATACTGGTGTGTGTGTAATGCTTCTTCTTGTCCCCATTTTCCCCAGACAGGATGCATTTAAAAGTGCACAAGTTTCGCTTATACCAACTTTTATGGAAGCATCCTGCATGAAACATACTGATGACATCATCCTGACAATAGTATAATCTCTCACCTAAGAGTCAGACTTCTCCAGTGGTGCATGCAAGTGAAACAGTGCACTCTAAATTAATTAACCTAGATAGGTAGGAGGTTCAATACTTAAAATGGTAGATGTGTGTGTGTGTGTGTGTGTGTGTGTGTGTGTGTGTGTGTGTGTGTGTGTGTGTGTGTGTGTGTGTGTGTGTGTGTGTGTGAGATTATTTATAGTTACGTGAGCATGTCTTCCTTCTACCTATACTCTGGGTATATTTTTTTATAAGTTCATAGGATCATAGGTGTTTACTAGGCTAACGACCACAATGGCCTTTTTAAGCCTAACCATGCATCCCAACTCTCTGACAAGTTATGACACCCTTGATAAGTGTAAGCATGGGCCTAGGAGATGAAACATTTACAGGTTACCTGTCTGCATTGGAGACATAGGTGCCAAACCAAGAATGAATTTCTGCTTTCCCATACAATTGTCCAAGTTGCACTTAAACTGGTTAAGAGAGGAGCTCTGCTTCACATGGATGGGGAGCCTGTTCCATAGATGAGGTAGTCCCTGGGAGATATACCTATCTCTCCAGCAGGCAATGTTTAAGTCTTTAGAATTGATAATTCTGTTATTTGATTTGTGGATATGCTGAAGGTCCATCCGAGTGAGGTCTGACAATGCCCTGTATGTCAGGCATAGATCTCCCCTCAAAAGCCTGTAGGAAACAGAATACAGGGATAGGGCCTTGAGGCAGTCAGCATAGGACATATTACTTACCACCTGTACTCTTTTAGTGAGGAACCTTTGTGGATGTTCCAGTTGTTGGATATGCCTGGTTAATAACATACCAAAGGGGGCATTGTACTCAATGATTGGTCTGATGAATGCCAAATACAGTGGCACAATGACTTCCTTGGACTTAGATGCCATATCTTTGTTTATAAGTTGTGCAAGATAGAATGATTTCTTCACCACTGTAGACACGTGATGATCAAAGGCTAGATTACTATCTATGTGTGTCCCTAAGTCCATCACTACTGGGTCAACTCTAAGAAGAGAAGTGTTGTCAATATGATAGTTACCAGGGATGGATGACTTCCCAAAGTATGCTATTATGCATTTCTTTGTATTTAGTTTTAGTCCATGGCTCTGACATCAGTTGTTTGTCTGTGTCAACCCCACCTGGAGAACATTTGTGTCAGTATGAGATTCAATTATAGCTCCTAATTTGCAACCATATCCAAATTTAGTCAGACAAAGACCACTGACATTGGCCTTGACTTCTGAGAAGTAAATGCCAAAACGAAGCAGTCAATCACTGATCCCTGAGGGATTCCACTTGTGACTAGCCTCTTTGTAGAGTTGGACTCCCCAATTCTAACTTCCTGAGTCCTGTCTGTGAGCCAGTTGTCTATCCACTGAGTGACTTATGGGCTTGTACCTAACCTCTTGAGTTTGTCAATAATGCCTGAGTGGGGTATTGAGTCAAATGCCTTGGCCAGGTCAAGGTAGGCAGTGGAACAATTTTTGCCCTCATCCATTGCTTTGGTGACCTTCTCAAAGAAGTCCACTAGGTTTAATAGGCATGATCTGCCCTTGACAAAACAAATCTGGGTTGGGTCTAGTGTCTGGAGGTTTACTCTATCGTTATTGATCATCTCTATGATAATTATTTGCATGGCTTTACATCCAAGACTAGTGAGACTTATCGGCCTGTAGTTTCCAGGGTCTGTAGATGGCCCACCTTTGTGCAGAGGGTTGACTGTTACCTTTCTCCATTCATGAGGCATGAAGCCTGTTTGGAGGCTACAGTTAAATACTAATTCTAGAGGCCCTGATAGGTCATGTTTCATGTTACTTAGAAGTCATCCTATGATATTGTCTTGGCCCATTGATGCAATGCTCTTGGTCTTAGAGAGAGCATTAAGGACCTGTTCCCTAGTCATAGTAGGGGGAGTTATAGTTGATGATATTTCCTGAGGGAAGGTTGAGGGAGAGAGAGGATTAAAATTGGAGCTGAATTTATCAGCCAGGTGGTTTGCTATATCTTCTGGCTCAGTATAGGTGGCTCCATTTACAATGAACTCTGCACACACTTGTGTATTGCCTTTGAGGTTGTGGACATAGCTAAAGAATGCTCTGTGGTTGTACTTGTCCTGGGATGTCAAACTTACTTCAATGTTGGCACCACCACAAATAAAAACTTCAGAACCTTCAAGCCAAAATAGCTCACAGCACCAAATCAGGTGAGACAAAGGAAATTGCAAATGATTCCCAAACGTTATTGATAACTGTTGAGCGCTTTCCTCTCCTTCAAGAGATTTCATCAGAACAAATTTCATTACAAACCCAGCCCTTAAATACCTTTGCTTAATGAGGTCACATGAATCACTTAATTACACCGTAAAACACACTACATAATTTATCAAATTTTATCAGAAATAAGTAAATAAATGAATAAAACTCACTCATATTATGTTTGAATAACATTATACAACTTTTAAAACATTAAAACACATATCATATTTGATTTAATTGTGCCTATATGGCACTTCAAACCATCTAGCCCATAATATGTTTTAATTTTAAAACACATGCAATATTAACTGCCTCATTTAATCTAGGAAATTGGGTGGCATCCAACCTTAACTGCCATCTCAATTCGCTTACATCCAAATGTAAGTCTACTATTTTACCCTAAGGGTCCTTTACTATATCATCAATAGCCAAAAACTTAAATGAGTCTGTCCCATTGTCTTTAATGTGTTTAAATAAAGCGCTAGTAATTTTTTTTTTCTTTATGTCATAAAGATGCTCACTGATACGTATCTTAAATGTTCTGGAGGTCTTTCCTACATAAAATGCCAAACATTTTTGACATTTATCCAAATAAAACACATTTACACTACTACAACTGTAGTGTCCTTTTATAGAGATATAATTGTTATTATTCAATTTAAACTGCTCTCCTGTTCCAAAAATGTGGCAACAATAATTACACTTTCCACATTTTATATTACCTTTAGCTCTATTTGAAAGGCCATGTGCATTTTCATTATACTCAAACATGCTTTTGAGGGACCTATCCTTCCTATATACAATACTAGGGGGACACTTACCAACTTTTGTCCCTACATTCAGGTCAAAACCCAGGATTTCCCAGTTATTGACAACCGCCTGGGTAATACCCCCAGAATCCAACTCATTACAGCCGAGTGACGTCTACAGGCATTTCTGCAGTTACCTCCTACTGCTCCTCTGGGTATCAAATATTGCCTGTTCATATTTGCATTAATAAATCCAAAACCATGCTGCACACAAGGTATCAGAATATATTATCTTGAAGCATATATGATGGCAAACACAACTGTATCGATATATGACCACTCTTAATAAATATTTGTTAGAACTGTAAGGTGATAAATTAATTTTTTAAAGGCTGAAGCCACACCCACTAGGAGTTAAAGCTATACACTCAAAAGAGCTCTGCTGGAGGGAATGAGTTAAGTAGTTATAAACCTGAATCCCGATTAATTTCCCCTAGGTCTGCGATTGACAACCAGTTCACCTTGCGGCCTATGAGGCCCACCCAAAATTGGTATATAAATACTTTTATAACTTTTATCTATCACTTCCTTAGATAATTCTTAAAATAACTCCAAAGGATAGCTCCTTTTAACAAACATGTTGACTATAAAACTAATTTCATCTTGAAAATGCTCATCATGACTATTTGGTGCTGTGAGCTATTGTGGCTTGAAGGTTACCTCAAGTTTGGCTTTGACAGACTTTAGTTGTCCTCTGAGTTGTTTGTTTAGTTTGATGAGAGTGTTTTTATCCTGCTGGGTGCTGCACCTCCTAATTTTTGCCATGATTTTCTTCCTCCTGTTATACATTTATTGATTTTGTGATTCCACCATGGTGGCTTGTTTTTTGAGTTAGTTCTGTACTTCTTCCTGGTGAGAACACCTGCCTCTGTGCTATTAGCATGTCTGTACATGCTTGTACAGGGTTTCTGTGAACAGTTCTGCATATGCAGACGTGCTCTCAGAGTTTATAGGGACTTGAAATTTTGCCAGATTCTCACTTAATAGCTGGAGATTAGCATTAGAATAGTTCCTGAATATTCAAAGTTTAGGTGGAGGTCCAGGTTTTATTTTTACTTCAAAGGAGACCATTTTGTGGTCTGACCTTACCAGAGAAGACATTACAGTAGGGGGTGTGCAGCAGTCTCCCATATTAGTGAGGACCAGATCCAGTATGGTTGCACCCCTGGTTGGTGTATTGACTACCTGGTCCAGGGAGTTTGTGTTTAGAAAATCCACAGATTTCTGTTCGTGTACATTTGATGTTGTATAGGATTCCCAGTTAATAGTGGAGTAATTAAGGTCACCCATGAATATGGTATTGGGTTGGATGGTTAGTGTTTCTAATATGTTTACATAGATTATATGGGTTTCCTGGGTCATAGACAGGGACCTATAGCTTCAAGGAAGTGGTATTGGATTTTACCTATGGTTATTTGAACATGGAGCAGCTGAAGTGCATTCTCCTGCTTGACCAGTTTTGAAGTGTATTTATTTTTGATATAAATAGAGACACCTCTCTACCTTTAGTCTCTGCCTGTGAAGTAGCTGGTCTAAATGTGTGGAAAGCATTATCACCTTGCACTGCTTGTGTGCTGTCTGCGGCTTTAAACCATGTCTCAGTGACTCCACAGACATCAGCATTCTCTAGGGTAAAGACAGCTTTCAGGGAGTGAAGTTTTTTGTTTAGGTTACTAGCATTTAGCAATAATACCTTTAGATTTTCTTGGTTTTGATTTGCTATGTCAGAAGTACCTTCAGTTTGGCATTGCTTGAAAAAGGCACTATGGGGGAAGACAATATTTTAGCTAATATTAGAACGCCTAGACGGTAGAGGTGCAGACCATCCCTGGCAAAGCAGTGTGGTCTGTTGACCATCTCCTTCCATGCTGACAAATATTGAGCCCCTAAGAATGACACCAGAAACTAAGACAATTATTAAAGTCAGTCATCTGTTGTTTATATTGTAGCATCATCCTTGGAGAGGGTAAAATGCTGCTCAATGCTAGGCTCATACCAGCCTGAGACATATTCCGAGAGCTCTATGATGTCTCCCTTCATATTGTCCAAGAAGGTATGTCTCAGGTCATTTACTTCCACATGGACTATGACTGAGTCATATTGGTAATCGTGGTCCAATGACCTGAATGTATGTGTAATGTGGCGGATCCTAGCCCCCGATAAGCAACTAACCGTAACTTTCTCCTTACTTAGCCTGGTGACGGGGACATCAGTATGCCTCACACTGGAGTCGCCAATGGCTAGAATGTTGGATTGCATGGTAACCTGCCTTAGCAAAGATGACTATACCATCATCTAAGACCACCTTTCTCATTCACATCTTCATTGCTAACAAAAGGGTGTAGCTATGCATACTGTTTGTAATGTAATGATTACAATTTTCTATGCATTATGTAAATGAAACTTTGCTTCTTCGGGCAATACTATACACACAAATTTGTACATTAATGCTTAAAATAACAGTATAATAGAATGAAAGATATCCATTTAATGTACTTATAGGGAAAGTGATGCAAACATTTGTTAAATGGGGTGGAGAAGAATGTTTCCATTCTTCAAGTGGCATATGTTTTGTGTAATATCAATAAGAGAGCATGAGTATAACATTATATTGTCTGCCTACAGCCCTGGTTCAACACACTGATGTCATTGCTTTGCAACTGAACTGAGGCTAATTGAATATCAGACATCTCCTGTTATGCCTGCATATCTTACACTATTATCTAGGTTCATAGGTAGGTACTAGGCTATCTGCCCAAAGGCATTTATAAACCTAGCCGGAATGTGTTGGCTTTTGCCACCTCCTTAGATTAGCTCCCTGTGCCTCTGTCCAGCAGAGCCATTGAAGTGATCCCTGGGGTAAACTTTCTGTTTCCCATCCACTCGTCAAGGTTTCTCTTGAAGAGGGATAGCGAGGGACTCTTCCTAATGTAGATTGGAATCATGTTCCAGAGCATGGGAAGTCTCTGGGATAGGAATTGATACCTCAAGCACGTCCTATTTATTGTTGTGGTGATGTTTAGATCCCTGGAGCATGTGGCTCGAGGGGTTATGTTTTTTTTTAGGTGGAGCATGTCCATCAATTCTAGATTGGACATGGCCTTGTATTTCAGGCAAAGATCACCTCTGAGTAGGCGGTATGCAACCAAGTACAGCTGGAGTTTCTTCAGTCGAGCTGCATAGGGCATCTGCTTGAGGCCAGTGATCCTCTTGGTGAGGTACTTCTGTGGTCTTTCCAGTTGTTGCAGGTATCTTGTAAGGTACATCACAAATGGCGCACTGAACTCTATGATGGGTCTGATGAGTGATGCATAGAGGGGCCAAATGACCTCTTTCGATCTGGATGCAAACCCTTTTGTGATTAGGTGGGCAACCAAGAAGGATTTTCTAACCACTTTGGCAATGTGATTATCAAAGTAGAGGTTACTGAATCCTTAGGTCCCCAGATCCCTTATTACATATTCCGCATTTAGGGGGCTACCACCTATGTGATAGTTTGTGGGTACTTTATTTTTTCCAAAGGGGATGACTATGCACTTTTTGGCATTTAGCTTGAGGCCATGGTTTTGACACCAGGTATCTGTCTCAGTGAGACCCTTTTGGAGGTTGTCTGTGTCAGCCAGAGAGTCAATTATAGCTCCTAGTTTACAGTCATCTGTGAACTTGGTCAGCCATAGTCCTCCTGTGCTTCCCTGTACCTCTGAGAAGTATATGCTGAACAGGAGGGTTCCTAGTACTGAGCCCTGGGGAACACCACTTGTAACCAGTTTAGAGTCAGACCTAGCTCCCACAACTCTTACCATGTGGGTTCTGTCCGTGAGCCAGTTGGCAACTCATCTTGTGACGTAGGGGTTTATGTTCAGGCTGGTGTGCTTGTCTATAATATCAGAATGGGGAATGGTGTCAAAGGCCTTTGCGAGGTCTAGGTAGGCTGTGTGGACCACCTTTCCCTCATCTATAGCTTTGGTAACTGTCTCAAAGAAGTCCATCAAGTTTAGGAGGCATGCTCTGCCCTTAACAAAGCCAAACTGGGTAGGGTCTAGTGTTTGGAGGTTCCCAATGTCTCTGTTAATGAGACTCATGATGATGCGCTCCATAGCTTTGCAGACCAAGCTAGTCAGGCTTATAGGGCAATAGTTCCCAGGGTCCATTGTGGCTCCACCTTTGTGGAGCAGAATAACCATTGCTGTGCACCACTCTGTGGGCACATAGCCTGTGGAGAGGTTGAGTTTAAACAGTGTGTTTAGGTGAGGGGTTAATTTATCTTTGAGCTCATGTAGGACACAGCCTGGGACACCATCTATTGATGCTGTGTTTTTGGCTTTGGACAGGGCTGTTTTAACCTGAGTGTCTGTGATTTCAGGGGCACTACATTCTTCTGGTATAGTTATAGGCCTTTTTGGGGGTAAGAGGGGGTGAAGTTTGCAGTGAACCTGTCTGTCAGGATGTTGGCTATATCGGTCAGCTCAGTGTATTTTGTACCATTTTGCACTAACTCCAAGCAGATCTGAGAATTTCCACTTCGATTCTTGACATAACTAAAGAATGCCTTGTGGTTATCTTTGGAGTCCATGGCAATTTTTCTTTTGAAGCTAGCCTTGGATGATTGCATGAGGGAATGTAGTTTCTTGCTGATACTGATCAGGGATGTTTTCCCTTCTTGGGATTTTACTCTTTTCTGTACTAGTTTCCACTTCCTGTTGTATAGCTTGTTTATGGCAGGGATTCACCTGACTGGTTTCCTTTTCTTGGAGGAGTGAGTACTGGTTTTGTTTGGGATAGCATGATCCATGCATTCTTGTAGGTGCCCATAGATTGCATTAGTAAAGGATTTTGCAGCTTAGACAGCATTATCCTTTAGCATGGGGGCTTTGAAACTTCCCACCTCGGTCTTAAGTAACGTGAAGTTTGCTTTTGAAAAGTTTTTCACGGTGGTTTCTTTGACAGAGGGTGGTGGCGGAATGTGGATATGCAGAGTGATTAGTTTATGGACAGATCTAACCAACAAGGGGTTGACATCCGGTGTGAAACACCGGTCGCCCATGTTGGTGATGACCAGGTCCAATATGTTGTCACCTCTGGTGGGGGTGTTGACTAGTTAATCCAGGGTGTTTGAGTTTATAAATTCTATGAAATGTTGGGCAAGGGAGTTTGTACTTGAGTAGTTCTCCCAGCTAATGTTTGGGTAATTGAAATCACCCAATATCAGGGTGTTTGGTAGGACCTTTATGTTTCCCTGTGTTTCTAGGAATGTGGAGTGGGGGTCCTGGGACATGGTAGGTGATCTGTAGCAAGCTATAATTTGAATAGCAGTTTTGCCTGTTGTTAGTTGCACATGGATAATCTCTGAAGCATTGTGCTGTGCCACTAACCTGGAGGTGTGGGTATCCTTGATGAATATGGATACTCCCCTGCCTTTTGTATTTCGGTCTGAGTTTTGTGGCTGAAATGTATGGTATCAGTTGTAGCCTGGTAGTGCTGGGGTGCTCTCTGGAGCCTTAACCAGGTTTCTGTTACTGCACATATATCAATTTTCTCCATACTGAGGAGTGCCTCGAGTGCCTCGAGTGCATGTATTTTGAGGTTTAGACTTCTGGCATTGAGTAGCATTACCATCAGTTTTTTGTTACTTGTGCTATTTACGGTGGTGGGTTTGTCTTTTAAGCCTTGTCTAAAAAAGGCACTATGGGGGTGGCAAGAGCCTTGGCCAGTATTCGAAAGCATAAGGGTGACAGGTGCAAGCCATCTCTAGCGAAGCAGTATGGCTTGTCGAGATTGTCATCCCAGGCTGACAGACACTGGATCCACTTTGAATGACACCAGAAGCTTAGCCAGTTGTTGAAATTGATAATTTTTTCTCTATACCATGGTATCATTCTTGGTGAAGACAGGATGCTACTCAGGGTCAGGGTCATACCGGCCTGGGCTACGTGATCTGAGAGCTCCTCCATGTCTCATTTCATGTAGTCCAGGGAGGTATGGCTCAAGTCATTCACACCAACATGGACAATGACAGAGTCATATTTGTACTTGTTCTGGAGTGACCTGAGTGCTTGTATTATGTGGTGGATCCTGGAACCTGACAGGCAGCTAACAGTAACCTTCTCCTTGTTCAGCCTAGTGAGTGGGACGTTAGTGTACCTGACTATAGAGTCACTTATTACTAGTGTGTTGGGTATGTTATTTTGATTGTGTGGCACACTGGTTTTGTGAAGTATCTGTTTCATGGTTTGTGTCAGGGTGTGGAGGTAGCTTAGATGTCTGCTTTGGATGGCTCTGTTGTTTGTGCAGATTTTTATTTAGAGCCTCCGTGTATGTTTTCGTGTATTTATGTGTGTTTGTTGCCGGTGCTGATTTCATAGGTCTATGTGAGACTGGTGGTGTGATGCAACTAATTCCCTTCTCCTCTTGACTGCCTGGTCAAGTCATGGGTTGAGAGAGATTAGCCACTAAATGCCCAGATTCACCAAATGGACCAGAGAGTACACCCAAAACTGCCCTTTGGACATGCCTGGATAGGTACAGTGAGCTGATTTACTGATTGGCTGGTAAGGTCGAATAGAGAGCCTTGTGCTTCTCTACAGTATAGGGGGGTTTAGTGCTAAGGTTTATTAGTGCATGCTATGAGTTTTAAGCAAGTGCCAGGGTAAGAAGTGAATGGTTTGAGTGCTTAAGTTGAAAGTTTGTCTAGTTCCAAGGGAAAAATTGAAGAGTAGACTTCGTGGAGCTGGGAATAGTTATACCCTAGCTAACTGGTGATGCCCAGTGTGCAAAACCGTGCAAATGCGGGTTTTATAGCAGGGAAATGAAAGAGAGAGAAATTTGCCCAAAATGGCCAGTAAACTACTAATTTCTGGGCTGAAACCACTCCTCCAGGGACAAATAGGCTGCTCAAAGCTCCCTCTCTCACAATGAACATAGAAATGTCCTTCTATCCAAGTAAGGTATGGGCAAACACAGAAACTTGTAACACAGCCCTGAATTCAGCACTGACCTAACAACTGGACTATACTAGCTTAGAAAGGTGGGAAAACAAGTATTTTTTTGTTTGTTCTTTTCAGAAAATAAAGCAGATAGAATCAAAGAACACTTTAAATGCACAGAAATGGCTATCACACTTGAGTTTGTAGCCTACAACAGTTAAACAGGTAATTTAAACACAAAAACGACTTTGTTAAAGTGCAGGCAGGAAAATCAGTACAATATGTAGCTGAAACAATGTTTTTAAAACACAGAAACTCTAGAATAACGGCATTTAGGCAGAATTAGCTAAAGGCAGCAAGAAAATGCAGAAAAATGATACTTAATCACTCCAAAGTCTCTCTTTTGTCTCTCTGCTGCTGTAGAACTCTGCAGGGCACCAGGCAGGAGCTTGCTGTGCTGTAGAATAGCGCAAAAACCTTGCAAAAATCTATAACATGTAATAGATAGGAAGGATTTTTGAATACTGCAGTGCTTACCTTCTGCAGTTGTCGTTGTCAATGGAGTCATGATTGTTTAATACATATGTAGTGGCAACTTTTTCAAGCTCTGATTGGCTGTAAAATAATGTTACCAGATAGATCTTCTTGCCAGTACACTGCTGATGTCATCCCTTTGTAGATGCTATATGTCTCAGTTGTGGCCTTTATCTCCTGTGGTGTTGGCTGCTGATAATGTGCTGTACAGAAACTGTAAGTGGTTAAGTAAGTAGTTTGATTCTATCACTGGATCAATAGTGTGACAGTTATTACTGTCATTTACCTCTGGCCACCTCACAACCACCTTTATGCATCCTTCTAATTACGGGATTCAATTACATTGGCATATTGCGAGACTAACAGATCTTAGCATCACCACGGAAAATAACATTTTGTCAACAAGTAATACCTGAGCATGCTGTAGTAGTTGCCAAGAAAGTCAATAAAAACAACTACCTGCCGTATGTCACATTCGGAGAGTGTTCTGTGACTTTGATAGTGTGTTTTGTACATTGTGCAACTACATATGTCAGATGTTGGAGTCCAGCTGTGAGAGTGTCTTTCACCCTCATAATGTGTGTACTATTCTGCAAATACATATATGATGTGCAGCTGCACAATGTTATTGTGCACTTTGAACATTAGTTAGCATAAACATCCAGCTATTATACTGAGGTGATGATATCCATTTAACTGTGCACCACCTCTGTTGTACCTCAGCATGGTTGGGCAGTGCGTGCAATTCCAGCAATGATATTTAGCTTCTGACCTTGAGTAGTTATTGGAAATCCATCCATTATGGCTCAGGCTATATTATGTCAGCGTTATTGTGACTGTACATGTCAATAACACTGTTATCAAGCACATTGGTTTTATACGCATATAGAAGATGATCCCTGTTACTAAGAGCTCTGATAATTTGTCACATAGACATGCCTTTATTCAGAGAAATGACATTTGCTTTCATGTGCTTTACATAACAACATAACATAACATATGTAAGAAGTGTTATCCTCTGGCATGCATGTGTGAGACAAAATGCTGTCGTTGACATACAGCAACAATCACAGGCACTCACATCCCTTGCAAAAGAGCACAGTGCATATGCCTTCAAATGCTACATATGTCACAGTTGTAATAAACCAAGAACGAGCAAAGGGTGCAGTTTGAGCAGCAAAGCACAATAAATAAAGTAAAAATAAAATGCTGCACGAAGAACTTACGTGGCAAGACTATTTAAAAACAATAAAACAGATAAAAATGTGAGCGCTTTCACGACATGCCAGTCTCTTCATCAGACAAGTAAAAAATGAGGCAAAGAGCCGTTTTATACCTTTTTAGTATTGCAGGTAACAGATATTAATGTTTGGGGAGGAGACATAGAAAACCGTACTGAGGTAGCAGAACAAAAATGGATTCTCCTGTTTAATGCAGAGAAGCCTCCAGGACTCAATGGGGTCTTCTCACTTAAACCTTTTTTGAAGGCACGCAGACTAAGACACAAATAATTATATGTATATTTTTATTTAATTTCTCAGCCTATATTATACATTGTTTCAGTGCCTGCTTTTATGCTCCCTACACCAGCATTTCTAAATTGATTGCTATAATTATTGTCAGTTATTTAATTAACTTAAATGTGTTTATTAATTGCTTTTGTTAACAACAGAGGTATAAAAAGGCTCTTTGCCTCATTTTTTACTTGTCTGATGAAGCGAGTGGCATGTCGTGAAAGTGCTCACGTTTTTATCTGTTTTATTGTTTTTAAATAAAGAGCCTTGCCGTGTAAGTTCTTCGTGCAGCATTTTATTTTTACTTTATGTCACAGTTGTAGTGACATTTCTACCGTGGTGCATTCATCCTGTACAATATCATGTGTAGCTTGCTGTCAGACACTTATGTGTTCAACATCCACCTTCTTTGCCTGCTAGGATTGTTGGGCCTTATGATATAATGCATAAATCACATGCACCACAGATATAATGTGACAAACCTCCACGATCCCTTTCATCTCAGAGATTGCATAGCATAGCTAAAGATGATGCAATAATTTAGAATAGGTGGATTTCCTTACTAGGTACAGGACTTCCACTGTGGTACTTGTGGTTCACCTAGATTTCATTAGTCAGTATAGTCACATTGCTTGCTGTTCAATTCCTGGAAGGGGCAACTTTATATGAATGTACTGACATTACATAAATACCATCATAACTAGTTATTGTTTTACATTTTTGTGTTGGACAGTGATATATCATCACAGGATGTGATTGTGTGGCATTTAAATGTGTTTTCAGGGCATGTTGTACTGTGAGTGCTCCTGAGGCATGTGCATTGAATATTGGCATTTATAACATATCTACACAGATAGACTGGTGTTCACTTTTGGGACAGAGTGTGCCCTATATGACAGAAACAGCTTTCTTGTCAAAGAGTCAGTCATATTGTAATGCTCAGTGCTGTGTGGACAGTAACATGCGGAGCACCTTTCTAGCATTCTCACTAAATTAGATTGTTCATTTTATATCAAAACCTCCTGTTTTGACACACAAATTAAATTCAGTTATTTGTGACAGCCTCCATTGTTATCTGATGTGGCATATTTCATCAATACTGGAGTCTGTGAGCAGCTTGTGTAATAATTAGGGGTTTGAATCCAGTGACATCTGTCTGTCAGACAAATGTATCAGAGTACAGTGGCTCACACGGTCAGCTTTGTCCATACCAGGTAGGTTGTCAGTACACCTTATATGGTATGATTGCGCTCTACACCCTTCAGAGGTGCTCATCATTACTTGACAGATATACATATGTCTGTGATGCCCATGATTGTTATGCATCTCTCTGTTATCTGTTCGGGCATGTGTTCTAAAAGGACATGATGCAAATGATTCTTAGGTCATTCCTTGCTCATACGCATTACCTATTCACAAAATAAGTATGCTCTTTATTGCATGTCATCCTCATGATGTGTTTAATACTGCAGTTGTTTCCATTACAACATACAACTTACTGGCAGATGTGAGATTCCAGGAATGGTTCTTACTGTTTGGCATGCAATGAGAACATCAGGAAATGTTACTGGTCTTCTGTTACAATACGTCTTGTGTTGCTGTGGTTGAACTGCTGTTCTATTTCTGTTCTCTGTATGTGACCATGCCCAGTATTAGTATATCAGACATATCTGCAAGTCAGCAATGGCAACATTGGACTCCTGACATGTCATCCCCTCAATTTTTTCATTGATCATGTATGTATGTTGTTTGTTATTATATAGGCATGTATCATTTACATACAACATGTACTTGTCTATTATATGCTCAGAGATGATAATCACCTATCCTACAGCTGCCACTGTCATTTTTTTTGCATAAAAAGTCCATTTCTGAGCTATCTGACATTACAGCTGTAAGGTCCTCTTGTTTTTGTGTATACATGCTGAAATAGATAATACATCAATGCTGACAGCTTCATACGCCAGTTCTCTGTATGTATATACTTATATGCTAGGATTGCATTCTATGCACTCATCCCACAATATATCTTCCATCTTTGCAAATTGTTATCTGAAGTCAGCATTTAATGAATACGTATAAAACATTTTCACTCCACTTTGTTTCACTGCAGCCTTAGGTCCCTATCACATCCTTTATCAACACATCTGTTATTATTTATGTGCGTAACTGCAGGATTGACATTCACACTAATTATCATTACATCAGTCTTGTAGGTTTTATGTCAGACATGTTTCTTACACATTTTCATCACATTTGTCTGGAATATGTGTACAGTTTAAACATTGCCCCTCTACATCATTCACACATCATTCTAACACATTTTTGAATACCAGTTCCCCCATTTCACCTCCCCGCTTTCTATATTGTTTCTCTGCACTTGCTGTTAAATATGTATGGGATACAGCATGTACTCATATTCGGGCATTACCTATATGTGATTTGTTTTGTTTACATTGTGTGCAGGTGCTTGCAAGCACGCTTCCTTGACTGCAAACACTATTGCTGGCCAGAGAAATCTACTTGCATCCACATGGGTGTGATGAGCAGCATGTATATTTGATTGAGCTGCTGCTCATCATGCTAACACACTAAAATCATGTAGGCTTAGCATGATGCCTACATGACTGTTAATGATCCCAAGGAATATGTATCATTAAGAAAACATTCTGTTGAATAAGAGCTGAAAATAGTCTTTCTTTCTTTTTCTATCTAATCATTCAGATTGCAGAAATACTGTACTACCAATGACCTTTCCAGTACAATCCATTTCGGTACCATGTTGCAATATATTTTCTCAATGTAAAATGTATTACCATTTCATATTTTACATCTGCTTATTAGATGCTTATCATTATTGTTTTGTAGAATATTTTCTCACTGTAAATTGTAGTATCATTTCATATCATATACCTGCTTGTTAGATGCTAAGTTAGCACTGCCAAGAAAGTATATTCTAATTTAACACCTAATTATGATTTAAATTATTGTTTCCTTTTCTGTGTCTTTATACCCTTCCTCTCTCTCTCTGTTTTTATTTTAATTATGCATTAATTTGCATTTCATTTTTTCCCTTTTTCTCCAAATTATGTTCATTTTTCCACAGGTCCAGAGATACCAAGAGCAGCTCAAACACATATCCTCCAAGTCAGGGAATTTTCACCCTCTGCCCATCCAGGGACATCCACACATTGCTGGTACTGTGGCTGCAGTCCTGTAGGCTCCCAGACAAAATACCGTGAGTGCTTATCCCATATATACTAACTGCTTATGAACATCAGTTTTTTTGAGATTTCCCCCTCCCAAGAAGCTGAACTACTACACTAACATTACCTAATCAGTTAGAGCACTTGAATATTCCCCTCACAGCTAACTCCTCTCTCACTCAACACAACCTTCTTATTAGAAATAGATATATTAACCCAAAAACTAAAAAATACCAAAACCTCATTCTCAAATTCCCGAAGTTGACCATTAAAACCCAATGGAATCTCACAATGGGTGTTGACATCCACCCAAAACCCGGGCCATCCTCCACTGACTACTCTAGCCTTAGGACTACCTCTCCTCTTAACACTCACACATTAAACAGATCTCCAAATTCTCTCCTGGTCAGCCACCTGAAAAGTTTTAATAATAAAGTCCATCACCTCCATGCCCTACTAGAACTCCTATCCCCAGATATTCTTTGTCTAAATGAAATCGGGCTAAAACCAGCAACCTCTGACAATGAGGTTTTATCACCAGGCTGTAGCATATTAAGACTTGACCGTATTGCCAAAAAGGGAGATGGGGTAGCTGTTCTCTATAAAATCATGCTAGAGATGATCATAGAGGCTCCTCAATCAAATCAGGATGATAAGGATGAAATCATTATTACTAAACTATAGCTCAACAAAAACAAAAGCACATATATTGTCTGCATCTCTATTCCTCCAGGAAACAACATTAAAAATACTTGAGGACATACTAAACTGGTTGCCTAATAAATATCCCCAAGAAACTATTGTACTCGGGGACTTTAATATAGACTGGTGCTCCTGGTCCTTGGAACCCCTATTCATCATGTAAACTTATATGGATTCTCACAGGTTATATCCTCCCCACTAGGCTATCTAAACCCTATGATAAAAAAAAACTATCTTAGACTGGATACTGATGAACAGTCATCTCCATATGTATAAAGCAAAGACCCTACCTAACAACATAAGTGATCACCTTCTCACCTATACTATCAGGCAAAAGGCTGAAATCCCTAAACAACCCATTTATAAAATAATCAGGAACAAGAAATACTTTAACCTTACTGATTTCCAAACTGAACTTAAACTCTGTAACTGGTCAATACTAAAATACCTGCCACTTGAGGAAGTTGTAAAATAGTTTAATAGCAAATTCTTAGCCATCCCTGACACCCAATCACCAGCACTTTCTATTAGAATTAAAACTAAAACCACACCATAGCTCACAGTAGAAACTAGACAAAAAAATCTTACTTGAAATAAAGCCTGGGCCACTTGGCAAACCACACAAACCCCACACAGATCAACTTAGTTTCAGACAATTAAGGAATGAGACAAGAAAATCTGTTACGACTGACAAAAAAGACTATTATTACCACCTACAACAGAAACACCAAAATAAACCCGAAAAATTCTGGGCAGGTTTAAATCAACTTCTCCACCCAGGTCAATCCTCCAGCCCACCCCCCTCAACTACCAATGAAAAACCTCCTGTAGAGGTCGTCAATTCCTTCAATAGCTTCTTTACAGAAACCATCCAACACCTAGTCAGTCAATTA
>NC_056737.1:1280989586-1280994586 GCF_019279795.1 Protopterus annectens
GGAAGGGAATATGTAAAATAAATAATTATTTTTTAATAATTTTGGCATGTTTGCACTTTGCACTGCAGTGCGCAAACATGCTTAACAGAAAAAAAATGACATTTCTAATATGGTTTTCACAAATATAATATAGGACCTTGTATTGGGTGCATACATGATGTCACCAAGCTCACACAGCTATGCGTCATGTAATATCTAGTCTGTCAGTATGGATATGTATGCAAATGAGGTGGATTTCCTGAATTGCTAAAAGGAGAAACCCTGTCTGCATATCCCCTTTGTGTAGACTCCTACATGATGCTGATATTCCCAGAGGATGTGCATGACGTCAGTGGGGGATGTCTTATTATTTTTAGGATTTTTGTTTTCTTAGACACTTGTGTTTGCGAGGCAAACCCCATAGCAGAGTGTGTTCATGTGGACAGATTACCCACGTGACATTGATGATGTAGACAGCAATCAATTAAAACTGGATATCTTCAATAAATATTTTTGACTTTTTTATAAGTTATGCTATAGCGGCATGGCATATACTAAAGTATGTTCTGTAAATTATGCTAATTATATTATGGGAAGGTGAACTGCATCATAATTAGGCAATCCCACATGGTGCACCTAGAGCAGAACAATACAAAATATGCATACACCATACATTATGATTTTCCCTCAATAATGTGGGCCATTCGAGTAGACACTTGGGAATTTTAACTTGGATAATGCTAGGGGCTGCTGCAGATCTGGTACATCTGTATGTGTTACATGCTGAAGACAGTGCTGCTGGTGCTGTTGACAATAGGCCTAGGCAGAGAAGTAGAAGAGTGTTCCAGCCCAGGGTAACCTTTCCAGGAGCTACATGAACTGGAGATTGAAGAGTGCTACAGGGTGGTTAGGACATATTATAAGAACTCACTGAACTCTGCTGTGCTTAACTCAAAGCCAGAGCTAACAGAGGGGAACCCATCCCAGTGGAGACAAAGGTATGTGTAGCCCATAGGATACTGGCTACAGATACTTTTCAAAGAGCATCTGGGGACATGATGGGGGTGTCACAGGCATCTGTATGTAGAATACTCCACCATTTCTTGGATGCTATGCTTCCACATGCCACATATATTTCCCCTAACCCCTGAGGTGAGAGCCAGCAATATGCAACCCTTCTACGATGTAGCACACTACCCTGAAGTACTGACTGCCATAGATTGCACTCATGTACACATCAAGGCACCACCTGGTGAGCAGGGTACAATCTACATTAACTGCAAGGGGTAACATGCCATCAAATCCCAGACACTATACAATGCCAAGGGGATTATCCTGAATGTGTGTGCTGGCAACCCTGGCAGTTATCATGACTCCCATATCTGGCACATATTACAGCTGCACTAGATGTTTGCTAGTGGGGACATCCCACAGGGCCATTTACTGATGGATGCTGGCTACTCCCTGGAACCGTGGATGATGACACTCATCAGAAATGCACATACACCCATGGAAGAATGCCATAATGAGGCACATGCACAAACTAGGAACATCACAGAGCATGCGTTTTGACTTCTGAAGTCACAGTTCCAGATCAGCAAAGGGAAGGGATACATAGCCCCCTCCATTGCCTATGTCACCACAGCCACAGTCACAGGAAGACTCAGAGGAGGAACCCCTTGCTGGTATCCCTGTAGGCAGACATTGGTGTGCACAGTACACCCTGGGTTTGGCTAAGAGACAATGTATAGCACATTCACTGACAATGTAGGGACCTAGGCACTAACATCTTACTCCTACTCACATACAGCTATTAAAAATGATGCCAGACAACTCACACATCCTGTACCTATCCATGTATTGCCTGCGTATTGTTTGCATCAGAGTCAACCCTGGTCTACAGTTGTGTCAGCTGCTGCATTTGCAGGGTAAGTCCATAACTTATATAGCAGTCAATGTTAAGGAGTGATAGGCCAGTGAGTTCCCATATGACAGAGCAACGGATGGCACAGGATGAACTTGAAGAGAATGTGCCACAGGAAGATGCTAAAGAACTTTCTACAGAATGCCCATAGGAAATGGAAAACAAAAAATGTACCCTACATTTAGAAGAAAATGAGCTAACAGAAGAGTTGCTTAATTTAATAGAGATAGATATACATATTAAGATCAATGAAAGAGATAGACTGCAGAAGGTCAATAAAAGCCAAAAAGTCAGAAGTGTGATAAAACAAATGAACACAGTAATTAGGACCGTCTATAGAGAGCAATGTAGAATAACAGAAGTAAACAGGATGGGTTTACATCAAAGTATCGAAACCCACTTATGTGATACACAGATCATGGAGACAACAGCGAAACAGCACTTCATCAACTCCACACATCATTGGCAGGTTACCCAAAGAAAGAAGGCAGTCTGCTGAAAATAAAAACAAACCAGAGCAAAACACTACGAACCCACACCTCCCCAATGTGGGGGGGTTGTGCCCCTCCATAACTAAATATACCAACTCCAAGATCGCACCATAGTGGATAAAGGAGCAAACTTACGGCTGTTGGCCAACTGCCTTCTTTTCTTTGGTATCTGTCGATGATGTGAGGAGTCTATGAAGTGCCGTTTTGCTGTTGTCATCTCAATGATTTGTGTTTCAAATAAGTGGGATTTTGATATTCTGAAGTAGATCCAAACAGGATATATTACTTTGCAACTAAATTAATAACTGATACAGTTCTACCACAAGAAGACAGGGTAGTGAGGGAAAGGAAGAGGAGAAATTGAATACCATCATGGAAGTATCAAATAGAGAAAACTATAAAGCAATTAAGACAAGAAGTGTTACTGTTAGAAGAGTATAGATGAGGGAACAGATGACAAAACTACTTAGAAAGATAAACATGATATAAGCAATGTGCAGTATTAGAACAGATCAGGATCTATCATGCACTATCGCAAATAAACTAAAAATCTCAGCACAGGTGGAAAAACGTAGACGATACAAGCAGATAAATATAAAGGATAAGTACAAAATAAGCAATTTATTGATGATCCAAAAAAGTTTTATAGAGAACTGAGAAACAAGGTAAAAGGAATTGAAAGACTGCCAAAAATAAGAAGAAGAAATAGATGTATTTTGGAAAAGTATTTATGAAGATCCTGTGGAACATAACAAAGATGCTAAATGGACAGAAAAAGTAAAAGAAAGAATAAGAAGTTTAAAGGTACAGGGTATGAAAATGGATTAAGTAACATCCAGAGAGATTGAAACAAAGTTAAAAAAAGCCTCTAATTGGAAAAATCCAGTCCCAGATGCAGTACCTAACTTCTGGTTAAAAGTATTAACATCTGTGCATGCAGATTTAGCCATGAGTAAGAACTATTTATATGTACAGCCCAAACAAATACAAACCTGGCTAACAACAGGAAAAACAATGCTCCTACTTAAGAGTGAGCATGCAAGCTACTCTAACAATTATAGACTAATAACTTACCTTCTGACAACATATAAGCTATACACTGGAATTGATGGTTACAGAGGTTATAGTCATTCCGAAGAAAACTCAATTATAGCAAGAGAACAAAAGGCTAATAAAAGAATCGATCATGTGTTGTTAAATAAAGTCATAGAGGAGAACTGTAAAAAGGGGAAGAATCAAAGTATGGCATGGATTAACTACAAAAAAAGCTTTTGATAGTATCCCACATTCATGGATAAAAGAGTGCATAAAAATGTATAAGATACACCCTACACTGATTGACTACATTACACTGACCATGAAACAGTAGCAGACCACTTTGCAATTAAGCCATTATAAAATATCAGGATTTGCAGGTAGAAATGAGAGCAATGTGGAAGAAAGATACTGAGATAGTTCCAATAGTAGTAGGAGCAAAGTGTCTTATAAAAAAATAATCTACAATGGTATTTCAATATGTTACTGGTGCATGTAATGCCATACAACTACAGAAGGAGCCATTACTGGGCATATTGCGGGGGCTGTGAAGAGCACTTCTGGCTAATATCAAAGATTGAAACAATACTAATTTCATGAACTTTAATTGTACTTTGACGTAGGAATGGGGTCTATTCCCGTCATGGTATTAGAAACCCAAAACACTTGGATAAACTAAAAAAAATAGTCTACTGGATCATTGTGATATGTCAGGTACATGTATGGAGCAGGTACATTATGCAACTAATTGCAATGGGATAGTTGGACATAAATAACACCCACATGGGACTACAGATACCCATACCACTAACGTGCTTCCATTTCCATTCAGTAGGACTCATGCATGGAATATTCATGCAGTCTTACTGCAAAAGATTACTGGTACATCATGGAAGGGAGATGTTAGACAGTCAGGTTAAAGGATACACTGTCATGTATCCCAGCAGAACATGTGGTGCAGTTACACCAGCCCAAACCTAGCAGTGTTCCCTTGTAACTGCTTTAACAGTAAATCATCAATGGTGTATGAGGATTTCACTCAGTTTCAGGACAGTGCCATAGAAACTGATCATACATTGTGTATCTTAATTAACAGAGGAATAACCAATGTGCTTATTTATGCAGATGATTGTGTGATGAATAACCCCTGTCTGTCAAGCAGCTTCTGAGGCTTTAAGGACTAAGGCAATCACCTTGTGTGATGGCATTCATGGTTCACATCTAGAAGTATCCACCTGTTTTGGATGTGGGGTATCAACAACCTGTGTTCTACAGACTCAGTTGTGCTGTACTGTTTCAACCACTGAGACATATTAATTAAGTAAGACAACTTTACAAAATTTTAGCCAATGTGAGTGAAGTGCAGAAACAGGGACAGATGTCATATTGTGTAATACACAAACTCCTGTACTGGAGTACAGGTAGATGTGAGCTGGATTCAGTTTATAACTAGTCAAAACTCCCACTGGGCATGCTCACTTAAGCTGAGCACAAATCTGTTGTTCTTCACACAAAATAACTTTATAATATATATATATGTATATATATATATATATATATATATATATATA
>NC_056737.1:1280999586-1281234586 GCF_019279795.1 Protopterus annectens
CAGATACCCATATTCTAACTATATGAGTGCTATCATTGAGCCAGTTTGTGACCCCTCTAATGCTATTACTGTTGTTGGCTAGCTGGATGGATTTGTCCAATGATGCCTGGGTGGGGGATAGTGTCAAACAATGTGGCTAAGTCCTGATGGTTGTATGCCAGATATCCTGTCATACAGATCATTGGTGACTGCCTCATACATGTCCACTAGGTTTAACTGGCATGATCTCCCTAACACAGATCCAAACGCTGTAGGGTCAAGTGTTTTTAATTGCCTATATCTTTGTTCATATGCTCTATGATGAGCTGCCCCATGGCCTTACAGATATGGCTTAGTCAGGCTAATAGGTCTATAGTTCCAGTGGTCATTGGACACACCACCTCTGTGCAATGGGATAACAGTGGCCGATTTCCAGTCAGCTGGGATGCAGCTGGTGGTTATACTATGATTGCAAAGAATCCAATCTGGATGTGTATCTATTCTTCATAAATATGGATACACCACCTCCATTACTTTGCACACTTTAAGTTTAAGGTCTGAATGTGGGGAAGGAGGGGTAGCCTGGTATGGCTGTGTTGCTCTCCACAGCCTTGACCCAGGTGTCTGTGATTGCACAAATGTCTGCATCTTCAAAGGAGGGGACAGCTTCCACTGAGTGGAGTTTAGTGCTGACAAAATCCTAGCATTTAGCAGCATAATCGTGATTTTTTTTTTTAGGGTTTTCTCATTGTAGATAGGGTTTTCTCATTGGAAAGTGTTTCTTTGCGACACCACCAACAGGAACTATGACATAGTCTTAACAGTACCTGACATTGACAGACTTGAGTGCATGTGTGATATGGCATATCCTGGCACCTCACAGAAATCTGACCATGACCTTTCCCTTATGTAGCCTGGTGTAAGGCACATAAATGTGTCTCATGATGTAATCATCTATGAGTAATATGTTTGATTTTGTGTTTTCCCTTAGGTGTTTCAATGGTGAGACAGTGGTGTGTGAGCTATTATGTGTACTGTGTTCTGCAGAGGTATGATTATGTGCAGAGAGCTTGTGTTTGGATTTCTGAGGTGTCTGGTGTTTACTTATGTGTCTGGTAAAGACTTCCACACATGTAGGTATGTACGATGTGGGTTTGGGTGGGGTAGGATGTGCTCCTTTGAGGCAATTACTTTTCTGCAGTCACGGCTACTGTCATTGGCCTCTGACTGACTAAATTTGCAGAAGACTGGAAATTAAGAGCTGTCATTGAATCGCACACTGATGCAGCAGTTATCCAGGATGGGCTGACACAGGCATTCAGTTGCTGTCAGAGCCACAAACTAACAGCAAATTCCAAGGAATGCACAATACTATTCCTTAGGAAGTCATCCACCCCGGTAACTAACATACTGACTGCACACCTCCAAGAGTTGACCCAGTAATCAGGGACTTATGGACACATAGATAGTGATACAGGTCGGTAATATTTGGGGATGCATTCTATGTTCAGCAACCTATAAGCAAATGTATGGCATGTAAATCCAAGACAGTCATTGTTCCACTGTATTCAGCATTCATCACACCTACCACTGAGTGCAATGCCACCTTTGGTATGTAACTAATCAGGCATATCCAACAAATGTCACATCCACAGAGGTTCCACAGTAAACTGATGCACAGTGTACATAACATGTCCTATGCAGACAAGTCAAGTCCGTAACTGTGTATTCTGTCTCCAACATGCTTTGGAGGGGAGGTGTATGCCTGATGTGGAGGGAGGTGTCATTCCACACTGTGTACTTCCTGCATATCCAAGAAAGGACTAGCATGAGAATTACGTCACCTACACACCTACATCTTGACTGTGGTATAAGCAGGACATGCAGGACAGACAGGTATGTAGCCTAGACACTACAACCAATATGTAACAGGCTCCCAGTGCATGTGAAGCACAGTTTAACCCTTATGCAAATCATGTGCAAGTCACATGACAGGATGGCGAAAATGACAGTTGTAAATGCTTTAGGACAAATGTCTGCAATGGTTACAGGGAAACTGTGGATGGTTCACATCACATCTCCTGGCTTGTCCATGTGTCAGCTCCCAAAACCCTGCTTACACTTATCAAAAGTATCAGTCCTTGTTAGAGTTTAGGGATGCATAGCTAGGATGAAAGATGCCCTAGCATAAGGGTGAAACTGTTCTTCACATGCACTGGGAGCCTGTTACATATTGGTTGTAGTGTCTAGGCTACATACCTGTCTGTCCAGCATGTCCTGCTTATACCACAGATTCCTGTCACAGAGACTTCCTATGCTTTGGAACAAGATCCCAATCTACATTAGGCAGAGCCCCTCACTAACACTCTTCAAAAGAAACCTTGACGAGTGGATGGGAAACAGAAAGTTTACCTCGGGGATCACTTCAGTGGCTCTGCCGGACAGAGGCACAGGGAACTAATCTAAGGGGGTGGCGAAAGCCAACACATTCTGGCTAGGCTTATAAATGCCTTCGGGCAGATAGCCTAGTACCCACCTATGAACCTATGAACCTATGAACTCATGGAGACATGCAACTATACTGTTTTACCTTTCTGATGACATTTTTATTCTGTGCTGTCATTCCATCCTGTTCTCTGACACTGATGGGTTTATTATACTCGTGAGCTCCATGGGCGTGTACTACACCATCCTTAAAGTGAAACTTAACATTGCCATGAGACAGCTTTCATTCTGTGACTACACAGCCATTACAACAGCATCCAAAGTAACATGCATAACATAATGTGGTTTGCACATTACAAGTAGCAGAGTTAGAACTGTGTGACTGACAAGTACAAGTAGCATGTCAAAGGTAACAATGGATGAAACATATACATATTAATTTAGATAGTCACCCTATGCATCAGACATGTAGCTTCATTTCCCTACATCGATGACAATGATGACAGGGATGTGGCACAGGTATTATCACTTGCACAGGGTGTTGTATGGAGGTGCAGGAGGCCTAGTCTGACCCAATAGATTGGCAAGTGTGTGTGTGTATGTGTGTGTGTGTGTGTGTGTGTGTGTGTGTGTGTGTGTGTGTGTGTGTGTGTGTGTGTGTGTGTGTGTGAGGCAGACGTGGAGCAGGCAATATGGACCATGTAAATCCAGCGTGTGCATCTGTAAGTGGCCTGAGTGTGACAGTGGTATGTGTGTGTCTGCGTGAATACAGCCAAGCTCAGTGCTAGCACTATGTGAATATATGTTGGACAGCTTTGAGCCACACATGATAAAACTGATGACTCGTCATCTCTGCCCCTGAACATGAGAACTGGCTCTGCCAGAAGTTGCACTGGCACATCCATGCCCAATGTCAGATGCTGGGCTACTAACTAAGGGTGACTACTACCTTCTGAGACCATGTCCTCCATGGGACCACCCAGGACCATGAGCCCATGGCCTGCCACATCTTGGTGTGGACAGTGCACTCACCTCTGGAGCGTTAGATGTACTGCCACTATGAGAGTGTGATTGTGCATAACCAAGTGGACTCTCAGCAGAGGTAGTTGCTGACCTACATCCATGACTCCAATGCTCAACTCCAGCCAGACGTTCCATCACAGAAAATGATCATTCCAAGGCAGAAAGTATGCAATCTGTCTCAGACCAACATTTATCCACTGCATCACTCAACCAATCTGGGGTATCAGAAACACAGTGGAGGCTGTCACAGATGTCACAGTGTGCTGCATCCATACCCCTGAGCATTCATTTGGAGTTCCATTCAGAATGTGCCTGTACCTCCATGGCAGCCCTAAACATATACGGAGTGACACATGATGAAACACCTGCAATAGGTGGTGGAGGGACAGTAGGCCTCCTGTGAGCACCCCTATCAATATGCCTGTATGGAACCCCACCAACTGTTTGTCTATGGCCAGTGTGGACACTCACTGTAGTCACAGTAATCACATTTCCCTGTTCAATGTCTCCACCCCCCCCAACTGTACAATATCTGTGGCTTCAGTGGACTGGGTATGAATAGACATACTGACTGTGTACAGTGATAATAAGGGTAGATGAGGGATGTAAACCTTTGTGACAGATTCAGCCTCTGCAGCCTCCAGCTGTGCCTCACTTTGGCCACCATCATCATCAGAGTCTGAAGAGATGCCAACTTCAGGTTGTGAAGGGGATAGCAACAAACTTCCTAGGTCACCTGCGATATAAAGGGGAAAGCATCACATTAATACCTGCACTACTATGCTGTGCAGTCCTATGTTTCAATATATGCTAAGCTGTATGCACTGCTGTCACTATTACAGACTTGTACAACCCACAATCTCAGATGGTAGAACCTGAGGTAATTAATTTCTAACCCACATTTGTAATTATTTCGGAATAACAGCTCTTTAAACTGGACTCTCATAAGCAATACATAAATTATGTACACTGCTAACATTCTGTAGAACTTTGACCAGTTTACAAGTATGGCTGTCTGATAAGTCCTGTTAATACTGTGAAATCAATCACTGTGGTCACAACTACAAGACTTAGGTATGACCACAGTGTGTACAGTCAGAACATATCTCCACACTTTTCAATCATGCAGACAGTACATGTATCCAGCCAGCAGACCTGGGATGACACTTTAGCTAATACCTTGAAGTAAATCTACATCTGTGACACAAATGTTCCATGCTTACCAACAGCAGGGGCATGGCCTCTTCCCATGCCTGATGGTCCTGAAAAATAATTGAAGGAGAGGTAATATAAAAAGCACCACATGCTACAGTATAACAATGGTAGTAAGTCCAAATATCCCCCAGTTACAGTAGCTGCTACAATAACAGGTATGTGGGTCACAGTCTCTGCATGAGCTTAAAACTGCAGATAACCTACTTCCCCCACCCCATAAAATACCTGACGCCCACATAAAACTATGTACACCCTGACATGCTAAATGCTACAGTATTCTGCTGCTAATTAAACTAAACATACCTGGCTGGTAATTAAACTAAACATACCTGGATGCTCCTCTTGGGTGGAATTGGTGGCACCCACATCCACAACATATGGTGCGATGGAAGTATGGGAGCTGTCCTGTGTTGCAAGTTTCGGCAGGAATTCATCAGTGGCTGAGAGATGTTGTTCCGCTGCAGGCCCACCACTAGTGACCTGATTATCCCTGATCATGTCTGCTGCCCTTCTGCATGCCAAGTGGATCATGTCTCTGCCACAGTGTTGCACCTGCTCATATGTGTGATGCTGATGCCCCACAGCATTTATGTTATGGACCAGTTCATCCTACAAAGCTTGTAGCTCCTGCCTATTCACGCTCCCTCTGGACAGCAGGATGTGTTAGTGTTGTTGTAATGACTCAGTTATGTGGTTATTTTCCACCTCAGTGGGTGACATCTGGCATGCATGTTATCAACTGAAATGCAAAATAATGAGAACACATGTTAGGATCACATTCGTGGGTGTACAGTATGTATGGATACAGCAATTAAGAAAGGCTATCATTATTCTCCACTTGATTAGACATCTCCTATGCAACACTGTGGCAACCATGCAATGGGTGTGGAGGCAACTAGGATAGTGGCAATAGTGAAGTACACCTGCTTGTGCCATGACAGATAGTCACATATGATCGCG
Organism: Protopterus annectens; assembly: GCF_019279795.1. Lineage (NCBI taxonomy): Eukaryota > Metazoa > Chordata > Ceratodontiformes > Protopteridae > Protopterus > Protopterus annectens. Next base: position 1,281,005,209 of record NC_056737.1, read on the forward strand.
CACCCAACACAAGAGTTCAATTGTAATGTGGCCCATAGCAGGAAAGCCCCCCATAATATATGTCTATAGTTCAATGGCAAAACATAGCTATGTAGTATTACAACTGCCAACAAAATCAGTATCCTGGAGACCTGTGTTCCTAGTTAACAGACAGCAGTAAATCCTTGCTGTAGTCTACATCCTCTGTAGGTGTTACACAGCTGCAGATCAATGGTATGCCACTGGTACAGTTCTAAGAAAGGCTTACTGATTTAATCCCCATTCCCCTAAATATATTAAATTATATCGATCACGGTAAAAACAAAATGCTTACATACCTGATGGAGTACAATACTCTTCTTTTGAAAGATACAGATATATATGTGTCGTGACAATGAGTTCAACATAGAAAATAACTCTCATACACAGTGGTTTCCTGGCTAGGAGTTTGTCTTTTTAAGATGATTCTTATTAGCAGGTGATTGCCTCTGAACCAATCTGTGGTTGAGTAATGTTAATTGAAGCATACACAGCTAATTTGCAGTGTAATCAAGAAATCCCATGCAACTATTGAAGGAGATATAAGGCCTCAATGTCAAATCCATCTCATATGACAGGGTGGAAATGCTGGGTAGAAATACTGAGTCAGCACAGAGATGTTTGTAGTAGATACTTAATACATACACGTGTGTGTGCTACAGGCTGAAGCTCATGCTGCTACTGCAGGCAATAAGCATAGTGAGAGAGGCTGCAGAATGTGGAAGACAACACATTTGAGTAAAGGTGTGACCAGTGGCAGACCTGGTGTGCAGCCAGAGCCTGATTGAGGGAACTCATCCCGCAGGATATTGATTTATGTGTTTAAGGTAAGTATGTTAGCCAAAGGTATCATTAGCAAAGTAAAAGGCAACATGTTTGTTGTGTCCTTGAGCAAGGTAGGGGGTACATTTACCTTTATGTCAACCATATAGACAACTGCCAAGCCTTGTGTTACATTATGGTAAACATCTGGAACATGTGTGCTGGCAATCCTTGTTGCTAGCATGACCTCCATATGACTTACATGTATTTTAAATGTTACACAACACTGGATTTGAACCCAGGACCATGTATACCAAAAATTTATGCTTTTAAAGCATTTAACAGACTGAGCTACTGAGTCACTGTTACAGCACTGTATTTGTCAACATATAATTGCACACTTACAGGCTGTTACATACCTCATTTACAGCCATTATTATCTGTATGGCTTTATTGGGATGCATTTCTCCACCAGAGTTCCAGTTAAACACCTATTTTGCCATTAATAACAGCAATAACAATATGGAAACCCTATAGGAAAACAAGCATGAATAAACTGGAAAGAGTACAGGGAAATATACTAAGGGTATCCATGGATGTGAAAATCTAAGTTATTATGAAAGACTAAAATATCTGAACTTGTACAGTGACTCTTTCAGATATTTACAAGGAGATCTTATTCAAGTATATAGGACATTTAAGGACAGCACCTTCTGGGAATGTTTGGGGTTAACAAAAAGTACTAGAGAATCATCAGATAACCTATGTAGGAGATTCTACACAAATGAGAAGTGCACTAATTGGTTCTCTGACAGAGTAGCTGATGCTTGGAACAGACTACCAAATTACATTAAAGCAAGTACTAGTTTAGATATTTTTAAGAACAGCCTGGACATTTATCATGGGAACAAGTGTTTTGGCATATTGGCAAGCTAGAAGGGCTTAATGCCCGTGCTTGAAACGTATGTATGTATGTATGTATTAATGTTCTAGTAGCTATTTTTAAATTATGCAGATGGAAGTGCACCATTACCTGCTGTTAGAGACCTCACTTACATGCATTATTGTGTGTCTGGCTTTCTAGTGAGGTACTCCTGCACCAAACTACAAGTTGCGCACCCATTTTCTCTATTTCTGTTTAAGCAAATTTGCACAATGTGGTGTGATGCACAGCCCTGCTTAAACACACTTAATGATGGTAACTTGGCATTTGGTATGTTGTGCTTATACCACTTGCATTAATTAACAGCTGTGTGGCTTGGCAGGTTGATGCATTGGTCTGCAGGTGGGATGGTCCCGGGTTTGAAATAGGGTGCAAGTGTACGTTTTGAATGTGTTTGTTATTATTTTACATGTGCAGGTGTACGTTTTGAATGTGTTTATTATTATTTTGCATGTGCAGGTGTACGTTTTGAATGTGTTTGTTTTTATTTTACATGTGCAGGTGTACATTTTGAATGTGTTTGTTATTATTTTACATGTGCAGGTGTACATTTTGAATGTGTTTATTATTATTTTACATGTGCAGGTGTACGTTTTGAATGTGTTTATTATTATTTTACATGTGCAGGTGTACATTTTGAATGTGTTTGTTATTATTTTACATGTGCAGGTGTACGTTTTGAATGTGTTTATTATTATTTTACATGTGCAGGTGTACGTTTTGAATGTGTTTGTTATTATTTTACATGTGCAGGTGTACGTTTTGAATGTGTTTGTTATTATTTTACATGTGCAGGTGTACGGTTTGAATGTGTTTGTTACTATTTTACATGTGCAGGTGTACGTTTTGAATGTGTTTGTTATTATTTTACATGTGCAGGTGTACGTTTTGAATGTGTTTGTTATTATTTTACATGCGTATATCTATATTGTGTCATGTAGCTGAGCTTAGTGATGCTGCACATCACACATTGCTGAAAAAATCTTTAAAGATGTGAAAAATGGGGAGATAGGACAGTGGGGTAATGGGGTTCAAACAGGAGGAAAAACATAGTGCAAGCAGGTAGGTATGTGCAGGAAGGATTTAGGAAAGAACCATAGCTATCCATTTCTTGTACAGCAACAATTGTGCACTTTAACAGATTTTTTTATATGAATTTGGCTGTCACCTCCAGAGAGAGAGGTCAGGACAATATAAGTGCATTATCAAGCCAACTGGACAAAATTAAGTGTGTCCAGTGGACATGTGTGCAAAATGCAGAGGTATGTATGGGACAATATATATATATATATATATATTTTGAAGCAGGTGCCCATTTATTTGTTTTTTAAGGTAAGAGTGGAATGTTGGGGAAGGGACATAGGAATGTGTGGAGGAGATAAGTCGGGAAGGTGAGGAAGCTTTTGCAGACAGACAAGACAGCAGACAGGATTGGTGTGTGACACAAGAGGGGGGGTAAACACCTCGGTTGGGTAGGGTGTTGTGGAATCCCAGTCCCAAGGGCGTCAGACACAGTAGTAGTGTAACTCAAGTCCTCACCTATGGAACTGTCAGTACTATACCTTTACAGCTCTTGTGGAGGCAGTGGCCAATGCCAGCATGTGGGGTGAGGCCACTCCACCATGATGGATAGCATGTTCTCTATCCGGCGTAGGTGTGTGCTGAGAGTTCGGTGCAGCAGCCCACTCACTATGTCTGGCAGTTCCTCATGGGTGATATAATCACCTCCTCCACTTCCACTCCCAAAAGGGGGACCAGTTAGTGCAGGAGCATCAGAGGGGGCATCACCAGGCTGCAGCCCAAATTTGCTGGGCCCCACTACCATGGCCAGGGGAGCCAAGGTAGGTGGATTGCCTGGATCCAGCTTACCCTGTCATGCTGTACTAAATTAAATAAAAAACATAAGGTAAAAATAAACATAACCAACCAAATGTTAGTATTAACATAACAGAAGATAATAATGATTAATCAAAAGAAATATAAAGGAATATAATGAGGAACACAGCAATAAATAAGTTAAATACAAGTATATTAACAGCAAAGCAATATGAAATTGTAGATAAGACCAACATTAGAGGTAGTTACAAATAATATATTAATATCAGATCATAATAATGAATATAAATTGATAAATTAAAGGAGCGAATGAGTGTGGTGAGAGAGAAAAAATAAACTATTAGTAATTGCAGGTAATATTACTACACAGACTACTACTACATACTTCCACATATCTAAGATTTCAATTGTGAGTACAGTGACTGCAAATGCTGTACAGATGATGCTGCACATACGTAGTTCTCAAGCTGTTAACATGTGACATTATTTGCCAAGCCCTACCAAATGCTGGTAAAAAGGCACAACTACAGGGAACATTGTTACATAGTGTGCTCATATATTAGTAGCAATGTGTTCTGCTAATGGATTTGCCAATAAATTGCATTCCAAGTAATGCCATGTATCTGCTAATCAAAGACCAGTAATATTGAGCAGTAGTGATTACATTCTGCAAAAATTGTGACAGTTGAGAGGTATGTTTCGTTACACTAATTACATTAGACTGCCGGTCATTTCTCAGTTGACTGCCATGGGATTAGAACCCACAAGCAGTGACTACAGGAATAATGTGCACTTTATAAGAATATAATGAATTCTCAAAAATGCCATCTCCTTTAAGACTTCTATTGCAACACTTTATGTGAAATCATACATTTACACACATGTATAGCTGTGTGTGTTACCAGCTTGGAAACCAAATGCAGTGACCACACATCTCCTTTTAAACTGTAATGCTTAATGTCAAATGAAATCTGGCAGTTACACACATGTATGGTTGTGGAGGATATCTGTTAACCTAACCATATCCCCTGTTCATTTACTGAGTGCTATCTACAGCATATTTTGGGGAAAATTATCAGAACTGAAGCTTGACACTTAATCTGGCTATTGCACTACATTTATTTGTGAAATTTGTTGCTGCATTATTTATCAGTTAATATGTAATAGTTTACTGATGTTGGATTAGAACACACATGCAGTGAATTCAGGAATAATGAACACTTCTTTGAAAAAAATTACTTATCAAAGTGCATTCTCATTTTAAACATTATTGATAATGTTTTTTAACATCTGGCATTTAGACACATGGGTAGCTGTCCAGGACTTCAGTTATCTTACCCATATACCATGTTCATTTACTGATTAGAATATAGAGCATTATCTCAGACAAAATGAGAAGAACACAGGCTTGAACCTTAATCTGGGTATTTCACTACATTTATTTGTGAAATGTGTTGCTGCATTATTTATTATTTAATATGTAACAGTTGACTGGTGTTGGATTAGAACACACATGCAGTGAATTCAGGAATAATGAACACTTATTTGAAAAGATTATTTATCAAAGCACAATCTCATTTTAAACTTTATTGATAATGTTTCTTAAAATCTGGCATTTAGATGCATGGATAGCTGTCCAGGACTTCAGTTAACTTACCCATATACCATATCCATGGGAATATACAGCATTATTTCAGATAAAATGAGCAGAACACAGGCTTGAACCTTACTCTAGGTATTTCACTGCATTTATTTCTGACATTTTTTGCAGCATTCTTTATTGGGTTACATGTAACACTTGAGTGGGGTCAGATTAGAACACACGTGCAGTAACTACAGGAATAGTGAACACTTTATTTGAAAACAGTAATCAAAGCACCATCACCCTTTAAAAGGTATTGATTAATGTTGTTTCAACTCTTGCATGTAGACAATGGATAGCTGTGTAGGACTTCTGTTAACTAACCTATATACCATGTTCATGTATTGAGTCCAACCTATAGCATATTTCAGACAATGAGCAGACCAGAACAGAACATTGACTCTTAATCTGGGTAGACCTCAACATTAACTGATGTTTGGAAACTATACTACACATTACTGCAGGCTTACTATACTATACATTACTGCATGCTTACTTGATTTAACTTGCTTTACCATTTCAAGTAGGCAGTGACACATTAATAAAGATATAGGATGTCCCAGGTATGTCATACCTGACTGTTAACACTGAAAACTCTAAAAGTAATTTATTGCATAATTACATTATGCATTAAGTTATTACTTTGATGGTTTTCTACTTACCACATGATTGCCTCATCCTGGCCTGGCACCCTGCATGGGACTGGACATTGCAAGCCTTCTCTTCTTCAGCTGTGGGAAGAGAAACAAACCATTATGCATACCAGTTTTGCACAGATTCAGCTTGTATATTTTTAAATTACTGGCAAACATATTTACATAACTGTGGGGTTTGCTCAGCCCTAGCTTCTAGGACTCAGGTGTCCAAAGTTCCCTTCTTTTTACACTTCAGGTCATTGTAGTGATGATGACATTGTTCACCAGTGTGGGGGATACCAGTAGCACTGTTAAGTTCCCTGGCCAACTGATCTCAGGCCTCAGGCACACTGTGAGCCCTGGTAATAGCCCTGCAGCAGCTGAGGTTCATAATTCTTAACCAGGCATCCAACAAATACTCTAGACTCTTACACTCCCCACTTCAGGGCACAAAAGTGCACTTCTTCACCAGCAGCACCAGGCATATCCACAGCCAAGCCATTCACTCCAATGAATGATGTGAAATTCTTGCCTATTGGCCTTTAAATAGGCTGCATCCCCATCCTTGCACATCATGCTGTAACTTTCAAAAAAGTGCAGTTTCACTTACCATCGCACAAACTCACACAAGCCAACAATGTGCAAATAAGAATAGACTGTTGACCATGTTTAAGCTCTGCTTAGCATCGCACAGCTTTTTTAAATGTAACATTTTTTGATTTTAAACTAAACCGATATATCAGTCACGACACATTTTCACAGCAGTAAATGTAAAACTATGACTGTTCAGGACTTGAACCCAGGACCTACTACAGTATATGTTATGACTCCTCCTATCTAGCCACTGGAATAGTGAAGTAAATTTGTATATCTTCACATATACTACACAGGTACATGTTAGCATACTGCGGCTTTGTTGTGCAGGTTTGCACATTGATAAGCACTGCTGAACTACAGCAATTAAATACATCTGGTTTCTATTTTTATATGTCTAGCAAATAGGTTCATAGGTTAGTACTAGGTTAGCTGCCCTTATGAGCCATTGTAAGCCTAGTGAATTATCCCTTGTGAGACTCAAACCCTGTACCTTGTGTTTGTAAGGCAAAAACCTTAATCATTAGGCCACCCTCCCAACCCCATATATATCAGAGCAGCTAAGCATAACTAAGGAACATGCCTCATCGCGCAAACTGCCACATGGGGAAAAAAAAATTAAAATTGAATATATCTGGTTTCTATTTTTAGATGACTAGTAGATGTTTACTGTATATGTGAGCAACACTAAGCATAGCTGCGCAATCTGCCTCACCACGCAAACAAGCACATGAATGTTAAAAAAAAAGTTAAAACTGCAGTTTTATGAAGTAATATCTGTTGAACATCTTTTGGTCCAGGTTAACAGGCTGAAAGGTATTGTGCTGTGCTTACCAACTGCCCAAATGTTTTCAGGACAGTCCACAAGTATGGCATAGCCTCTACAGTATTGCTTACATGGATTCAAATTCTGTGTTACTGTGCTCTCCCTCTGCAACGTGCCATAATTAATATGTATGGTGCTCTGCCGAGGAGGAACTGTCACCGTGTACACAGGTACATTCCATGTAGGCTCTTCACTGAGCCTACATGGATTTTATTGAATCCTGTGGTGCGTGTTTGGCCAAATTCATTAACATGTTTCACTAAAGCATTAGAGTTTCAATTTCTTAACATCATAAATATGTTCTAAAATTCTTTAAGTGTACAATTTGCCTTACTTACATAAAAACTACAGCATGCAGAGCAAGAGTGTATTGAATTAAAATGGATTTCATACATGTAAGCAGACAGGAGCCCTGGCCTGAATGATACTATGTCTGTAAAACCGGTTTTGAAATCACGTGATGTGTTTAATTAATTGTGCTTGTTAGAAGTATATACATACTGTTCTTGGAATTCATAAAATCCAACGCCCTGGATCAACTAATCCATAGTCCCACCAGGGGCTCCAATATCCTAGACCTGGTCATTACCAACATGGGAAATCGATGCTCCACACCTATGGTCACCCCCTCGTTAGTCACATCTGACCATAAGCTAATCACCCTTAACATCCACATCCCACCCCCACCCCCCAGTAAGGAAACCTCCATAAAAAACGTCTCCAAAGCCAACTTCATGCTACTCAAGTCAGAAGTGACAAACTTCATGACACCCATGCAGACGGGAGCTGAAAGTTCAACTGCTGAATCCTACACTAAGGCACTGTATGAGCACATCCACTCATGCATAAATCGTGCCATCCCAAATAGAACCAAGATGCTCTCATCCAAAAAAAGAAGCCAATCTGGTGGTCCCCTGCCATTAACAAACTTTACAACAAAAGGAAGAAACTGCTGCAGAAAAGAGGAAAATCCCAGGATGCAAAAAACTTCCTTACCAGCCTCAGTAAGAAACTGAGATCCCTCATAAAATCCTCCAAAGCTAGTTACGAAAATAAAATTGCCAAAGATTCCAAAGACAACAACAAGGCATTCTATAACTATGTCAAGAATCTAAATGGCAATGCTCAGATCTGCTCTGAGCTAAAAGAGAATGGCATTAAATATACTGATCCCAAGGATATTGCCAATATCCTGGCAGATCGATTCAGTGCCAACTTCACTCCCTCTCTCACCCTCTAAATGGCCCATCTCAATACCGGAAGATTGCCAAATTCCGGTAATAACAGCCAAAGCTAAGAATACAGCATCCATGGGACCAGATGACATCCTGGGCTGTGTACTACATGAACTACAATATGAACTGGCACCTCACCTAAGTGTCATGTTTAATCATAGCCTCACCTCAGGTTTTGTGCCCACTGAGTGGTGCACAGCTACAGTTATCCCACTCCAGAAGGGGGGATCCACCTTGGATCCCGGAAACTACCGTCCCATCAGTCTGACAAGCCTTATCTGCAAGGCCATGGAGCATATTATCGTGGAACTTATAAACAAAGACATTGGCAACCTTCAAACGCTGGACCCCACCCAGTTTGGGTTCGTGAAGGGCCAATCTTGTCTCCTGAACTTGATTGACTTCTTCGAATCAGTCTCCAGAGCCATGGACAAGGGTAAGGTAGTCCACACAGCCTATCTAGACCTTGCCAAGGCCTTTGACACCATCCTCCACTCTGGAATCATAGATAAACTTACTAAGCTGGGCATTAACCCCTACGTCACCCAATGGGTTGCTAACTGGCTTACTGATAGAACCCACACTGTAAAAGTAGCCGACTCCAAATCCAGCTCCAGACAAGTGACAAGTGGAGTACCTCAGGGTTCAGTCCTGGGACCGCTCTTGTTTGGCATCTACTTCTCTGAAGTACAGGCCAACACTAAGGGACTCTGGATAACAAAGTTTGCAGATGACTGCAAACTGCGAGCCATTATTGAATCCCCAGATTATGTAGATACTCTACAAAAGGGCCTTACAGAAACAGATGCTTGGTGCCAGAGCCATGGGCTCAAGCTCAATGCCAAGAAATGTATAGTTATCCCCTTTGGGAAAAAACATGTATCCGTGAATTACCATATAGGTGGCAGTACACTAAACACAGAAAGTTTGATAAGAGACTTAGGGACACAGGTGGACAGTGGTCTCACCTTCGATAACCACATCGCCACAACAGTCAGGAAATCCTTCTATGTGGCACACCTCATCACTAAGGGCTTTTCATCCAGAAAAAAGGAGGTCATTGTCCCACTGTACTCATCCCTCATTAGACCCATTATAGAATACAATGCCCCGTTTGGTATGTACCTCTCAAGACATCTGCAACAACTGGAAAGGCCACAGAAATACCTCACTAAAAGAATCACGGGCCTAAAGCAGATGCCCTATGCTGACCACCTTAAAAAACTCCAGCTATACTCTGTTGCATATCATCTACTCAGAGGCGATCTTTGCTTAACATACAAGGCCATGTCAAACCCAGAGCTGTTGGACATGCTACACTTAAAGAAATCCCAATCCCTCAGAGCCACATGCTCCAGGGATCTAAACCTTGTCATCACAATAAACAAAACATGCTGGAGGGATAGGTTCCTGACCCAGAGACTCCCCAGACTCTGGAATAGATTGCCCATACATGCCAAGCAGAGTGCCTCTTTGGTCCTCTTCAAAAGGAACCTTGACGATTGGATGGGAGAAAGGAAATTCACCCCGGGGATCATGTCAGTCACCCTGCTAGACAGGGGTCCAGGGAAGTAAATAGTGTGGGGAGAAATAGCCAGGGAATTGTTATGGCTAGGCTTATATAGGCCCTAGGGCTGATAGCCTAGTACCAACCTATGAACCTATTTATGGTCTGAAAAAGTGTCTAGTCATGTGAAAACACTTGCTTTGTCAATTTATATGATTAAACTTGTTTTTATTTAGCTGTGGTGGTGGTTTCTCTATTTATGATGATACAAATAGATAGAATTTTATTCTCTTCAGGTACTCTACATCTCTTTCTTGCAGATATATAGAATATGGCACAGTGGTCACTAACATTTAAAGGACACACAAGAAGGATGAAGACCTTATTTGGCCAAATTGTATTTCTCCTAAAATGAGGGTTGGCTTTTTTAAAATATGGACATTTTGGACTAATTAAAATGGAGCACTATATTACTTAGAAGTGACTGTAACATCTAGCTTAGCGATGCAGTCATAAGTCACTAAACTAAATGACAGAACTGTATAACAGCTCTGCAAAGCTGACCCTGCTAGAAGTGATTCCTTGCCATTCCCATAGATGTGGACATGCACTAAATGTTATGCTTCCACAGAAGGTTAATTTGCACATTCCATTCCTATGACAGTCGCTCTGAGGGATGACCTATTGGACCTCAAAGAGGTGGAGGTTCCTACAAACAGGTTGATATGAGGCCTACCAGTGTGGTGGACATTTCTGAGTGACAGGCAGTAACAGACTATGCACTTTGTTATGACTGAAATGCAGAAAGCTCTGACAGGGGTACACATACAATTGATAAACACAATCAGAGCAGTAATATGAGGTTAAGGAACTGCAATGTTCCTTGAAGGATTTTCAGTTGGGAACTGGGGAGCACATGACCAGCTTGTGGTCTCCATCCACCCATTTTAAATAACTATGAGAATCACTTATTTAAAATCGACAGTATTGAAAATCAAAGATGGCAGAATAATGTACAACTTTTGTTCTAAAAGAGAGGGATGAGAGTACTAATCTATTTAAGTATGCTAAAAATGTATTTACAGTACAGCTGGAAGCTCCTTATCCCTATTAAAAAATGGGACAACCATAGATTTAAACCTCTTATGCCTATCTGCCAGATTATTCCATCTTGTACTCTGGCACTTCTTGATTTAATTTCCCCAAGTCTTTTGCATTTCTCATACCATGATGGCAAGGGGCCCTATTCATACGTCAGGATAAGATTAAATTTCATGAAACTAGTTTTGTTTTAATCTTTGATGTCAAGCAGAAGTCCTCTTCACAGCACCTGCAATGTGCCCAGAATCAGAATTACATCTTTTTGTAATTCATAAGGGGTTATTTTTATTGGTAGCATATTTAGATATGTTGAAGATTCTTTTTCTCCTAGCCCAGCTGCTGCTACTACAAGTGCAACTATCAGTGTATCCATATTCCGCATTGCCCTAGTTTCTTCTTGCACGTCATGATATTTTACAAATTTATGTCTTTCAGTTCATAAGACTGTAGTCACTGAGTGTACCAGTTTCAATAATTAAAGCTATTTTTGCCTTTTTTCTCTTGAACTACAATATATGATCTATTTGCTTCTACCTTTTTAGCTGCTGGCATTGGGTGATCCAACATAATTACTACTTCAGCATTTTAAGCAGTCCTTTGTAGTTCATGTTTCCAGTTGCTCTGTATTGTAATGTTTACAAAGTGTCCAGTGTAACTATCTTATCGCATTGTAATGTCTTTCAGTATAAAAACCTTCAGCCATGAGTGTTTCACTCCATGCAACAAGATATGTAAATATTTCTAGTTTTTACTGCAAAATCTACATTTGTCTGTACCCCTTCCCTTCTATCTATGGATTTTATGAATCACCTATTACATAATAATCCACTACCTTGAGTTGCTAATATTAGCAGCACACTATCTAGGACTACTAATATTAACCTTTCATCCTTTAGTTTAAATTCACACCATCTAATCCACTCTCATGAAAACGTTTGGTCAATATGTGGCTGTTTCAGCAGATCTGTGTACTTCTTACTATAATTGTGACATTTCCATTTATCTTTTCTTTTTTCCTGATCGCATTCTTTATATTTTTTCTTTTTCTTTTTTGCACTTTCTGTTGCCACCTGATTTTATCCATGTTTGGTTGCATTTCCTTGCATGCTTTTTTCATAAAGAATTCTGCTAACCTAAGCAAAGATGTTAACTTAGACTTATTTTGTTCATTTTAAAACGTTCAATATCTTTGGATCTGATGATGTCAATAAATATGTATGCAATCCCACAGTCACTGACCTATATGTGTAGTCAATTTCCAGGAGGCTCATGCCTCATTCAGACCAAAGGATATATAATCTTGGAAAAGAAGAGCTTGGAATAATTTTGTCATTTTCCTCTCAAGCTTATCCAGTCTTTTTTGTTGTCAGTCAATCACCCTAAAACTATAAGTTAAAACAGGAAGTGCAAGTTGATTTATAGCTTCAACTTTATTCCTAGATGCAAAGTAGTTTTCAGTATTAACTTTAGTCTTCTAAAATATTCCTTACTGAGCTTTGTTCTCATTTTTTTGTATTGTGTCTACACCCCTTCATCTATTCCAAGATATGTGTACACTCCTTGTTCCAATTTTTTTTATATCACATTCCTCCCCAAGTTTTATATTTGTTTGAGTCTTCAGTTTTCCTCTTTCAAATGTTGCTTTTGCAAATGCACATTCTTTTAGACAAAATGTCATTCCTATGTCATCTATGAAGGCTTTAACAACTTGTAGCTGCTCTTTCAGGTGTTTGTCCAATGAACTATACAGTTCTAAATTACTCACACAAATTAATGAAATATCCCTTTGATGGTGATTTTCTTGGAGAAGTCTGTAAACTAGGCTGCTGAGTAATTAGCTTAATGAATTGAAAGCATGACAAAACATAATGGTGTCAAAGAACCTCCCTGAAATATTCTTTGCTCAATTTCAAACCCTGGATAGCAATTTGTCCTTTTTTGAGGTTCAGCTGCAAAGTGGTTTGACATTTTTTCATGGTAACTACAATAACACTTATCAATGAGTGATGTATATCTGTAAGCATTCTATAGTCTTGGAGTGAGGAATACTATCAGATGCTTTTTTGGAGTCTATCCATGCTATACTGAGATTCATGTTCGTTTTATAGGTCTCCATTATGGCTTTGTATAACAAAAGATGATCTTTTGCTCCATATGAATATTTTTTATCACCGAACAGTTATGGCCAAGATTGAAATTTTAACTAAATGACTAGATACCCTATTTACATCAAGTCCTCTATACAACTTAAATGTTGCTGTCAGACAGGATATTCGTTGACAGTTCTTATTGTGATCTGTGGTTCACTTTTAAATATTACTATGTTTTTCCCCATTATCTGCCAGTCTAGTGTCATTTCAGTGTGTACATATAAGTAGTTTTTATTCCAGGCTAAATCACAGTGCAAAGATGACAATACCTTTAACAAAAAGTTAGATACAGCCTCTGGACCTGGCATTTTCCAGTTGCTGGGAGCCTTTCTTAACTCTCTCTCTCTCTCTCTCTTTCTTAGTAGAAGTTACCTCATTTCAATCCATATCTTCTATAAGAATCTCTTACTTGTTCTTTTACTTTTATCCACCCAGCCTCTTTATTGTGCTCAACTAGATCCTCATATATATTTCTCCAGAGTGTATCAATTCCCTCTTTTCTTGGTGGTATCTCAACTATTTCTGTTTTCTTTCATAGCTTCCTGTAAAATTTCTTTGGGTCATTCATTAAGTGTTTGTTTTGTATTATTTCTTTATATTTCTAAGTGTATCTACTAAGTTTTTAGACCGTGCAGATATTTTTAATTTACTGTTAGATGTAGCATAAATCAAATTTTGATCTGTTTTGATGTTGTATTTTTGTTTTAGCTCATTCACTTTTCTAATATTTTTTTAAATGGATGTCCATTTCTGTATTCTTCCAATAATGATACTTCTTTACTTAATTGTTTCACACATGTCCACTGTGCTAATCTATACCCCCTTTATTTTCCTTAACTATTTTATGCTTTCTTAGTAATAGCTTGTCTGTTATTACATGTTGTACTCTGTTAATATGTGTTATATCGCGTGCCTTTCTTTACAGTTCCAGTTGTTATTAATTTAGTTTATTAATTTTTGGACAATCCTTGTCTTATTCACTTTTGCCAGCCTCTGTCTCACATACATATTAATATGTTTATCCATCTCTCTGAAATCCAGCAGGTCCTCTTTTAAATTATTATTTTCCTGACCAAGAGTATCTTCTATAGTTTCTGTTTCTTGCTCTTTCTGCCTCTGTGTGGAAATAGCTGGGCTTTAAAGTGACTGTGACATTTCATTTTATGAAACATCTTTATTGCTGTCAACATTTAACTGACTTAACAAGTGATTTTCTCTTAACTACTACACTGTTCTACTTCCTCTGTCACTTCTTCAAGCTGCACCTGTTTTAATAAGCCACCATTCAAAAGTGGCCTTTGCATCTGGGACTCCCATTCAAATCCATTTCATAACTCATCTATGACTACATTTTCAATTTCCTGCATTTCTTTATCAGACTGCTTACTTGTCACAACATTAGACTTTGGACTATTTTTTTATGTAACATTTATCATGTCTGGGTCTGTTTGCATATTAAATATATATATATATATATATATATATATTTTTTTTTTTTTTCAAATATTTTTGACATTGCTTTACAATTAGTTAACACTGATTTTTTCTGCATATAAACTGTACCATATTTGGTCTCACATCTTCTCTTGGGTCCATCCCTCCCTGTTTAATGTTGCAAATACCTGTGAATATTTTTCTTTCTCTCTTAATATGTCATTTCTGTTTGTTTTTCTAACTTCCTCAATGTCTTCTTGTCTAAATATCGTTTTGTTTTTATTCAGTCAATTTAGCATCTATAATGTTTGCTATTTTTCTATTTCAATTCTTTTTCTCCTGTATTTTTTCCCTTGCTCTTACAAAGTAACCACTTTTTGGAAACTCGGAGTTCATTGCTTATGACAAACAAAACATAATTTATTTTTTGTTCTCAAGTGCCCATTCCTCTCTTTCCAGGCATCTGGTCTGGATGATATTTTTTTTCAATTTGTTCTGGACTATTGTTTTTTTTTTTTTTTTTATTTCCACAGTGGGGTCTCTTATATCATCTGTTGGATCAGAGCCTAGCACAGCAACAATATCTCTTCTGTTCTTGCAGGACATTGCAGTGGTCTTTCTACCCGCCCTGGCTCTAATGCCCTTGCCAGGGTTGGTCACTTTTTTATCCAGGAATGATTGACCTCAGCTCTTCATTTTATCCTTATTTTTTCCATGATATGTATGGAAGTATGTATATTCATCAGTTTTGCCTTGGTTGGATTTAATAAACAATGGTTCCACCACATGAAGGTACCCACCAAGGCTTGAGAATGATTTCTGTTCAAAACAAAGCCTTCCTGTCCTTTTCTTTTTTGCCCTGATTTCATATCTCCATCCATGAATTTCAATTTATTTTATTTATTTATTTTTTATTTTACATTTGATGACTGGGAAAGTCCCACTGGACACAGGATCATTTTCAGCGGAGGCCCGGGGTGAAAAGCTCCACTTAAAACAATCTAACAAATAACATTTTATGAATTACAACACTTTCTTCTAAATACATACAATATTATATAAGAATATATTTTACATTTCTTCACAGACATATGTATAGATACATTACTGTATTCTTAAGACATACCAGTAGTATATAGGAATATATTTAACTTTCTTCACAGACATATAAGTAGACACCAACAGAATAGAACATTGTTAGTTAAGAATTAGTATTCGGAGGTAGGCACTATTAGGTGATCCTTGGTAGAATCATTGCATCACTGCAATGTAGTGGATTAGCCTGGGGAGTCACATGGACACAGCCAATTGTTAAAATAGTGGGTTTTGAGTAGTTTCTTAAATTGTGGAGCAGAACTTGTAGAAGTTATGTGTTTTGGAAGTGAGGTCCAGACTTTTGCTATTGTACAGGCAAAAAGAGATTTGCCAGCTTCATTCTTATGTTTGATGATATTTATGAGATTTTGGTCTGTTGATCTTAAGGCTCAGGTGGTGGTGTAGGGTTGCATTAGATCCTGTAAAATGGGGGGTTTGTTAGGGAGGTAGTATAGTTTGTGGGCTGTGGAGAGTTGAGTAGTAAGAAGTAAATGGGGCAACTTAAGCCAGTTGAGCTGTTTGAGGGAAAGACAGTGATGGGCTCTATTAGAGGCACCTGTAGCAAATTTGGCAATCTTGTTATAGCAAGATGCCATTTTGTTTTGTTCGCTGTGGCGAAGATTAGTCAGGATTGGGGAGGCATACAGGAGGGTGGATAATAGGTGGGTTTTTGCAATAGTGGCTTTGGTATAATTGGTCATGAATTGCTTATTCCCATACAAGAGACCAAGCTTTTTGTGAACTTTTTTGATTGTTTGGGCTATGTGTATGTCAAATCTGAGATTGTTATCGATAACTACTCCTAGGAGTTTAGTGTGTGTTGTTGGGGTGATTGAGGTATTAGCCTTGGAGTTTATGGTGAAATCATTATTTAGTGCAGGAGATCTACCAGGACTGAAGAGAATTAGTTTTGTTTTTTTTGGGATTGAGTAAAAGCTTAATGCTAGAAAACCATGCTTCAGCCAGAGTAAAGTTGTGTTGTGTTATTGTTTGAAGTTTGCTTAAGGTTGAGGCAGTTCATATGATAGCAGTGTTGTCAGCATATTGCACTAAAGAAGCAGAGAGAGAGGATGCAGCTATCTGATTTCTAAATATGGAGAACATTAAGGGACCAAGAAAGCTTGAGGGACTCCAATGGATACAGGTAGAAGGGAGGATAGTTGGTACTGCCAAAGAACTGCTTGTTGTGGAGTTGAAATGCTGGAAACAAGACCATTCCTTCTTACTTAATTCAAATCAGTCTTCTCAGTGCTAGGTGGTGATGGTTATCTAGTCTATGGTTTCCTGTCTGCAGTATCTGAAGAAGTTTTGTAAGTTCACCAAATGAAAGCACTTATATCATTAAATTTATTGTTTTTATGGACTTTTTGACTTGCTGAGTGTTGTATTTTAGCAGTGATTTTGAGGGTTCAAGCTTTTCCGTGTAATTCCTGTCTGCACTTCTTGAATCTACTGATAATTTCTTTTTTTCTTTTTTGTATGTATACTGACTTTTCAATTAATGAAGCTTTGCTCTCCCTTTTAAAATGAATTGGAATACTTGGCTGGAAGTTACTGCACCCTCTCCCTTATTATTCTCACTCGCATTGAGCATCTCTTCAGGGCTTTGCAGTAAGCTTTATTGGTGAAGAGGACATTATATCCCTACTGTTACCATATGTATAGAACTTTACTGATGTAGCCATGTAAAAAGGCTAGAGCTGATATATCTAAATTGGTTGACTATTGAAAATTCCAAATCTTCTTCATTCGACCTTTCAAAATATCGACCTGAAATGCTGAATTCAGAATTTTAAAATTAGCAACCAAAGCAAAAATGAATATATCAACATCCGTAGTTTGATGTATTCAACTGAGCAGGAGGTGACGTCCCTCACCTCTTGCTATGCACATTAACATAACATTTCACTCTACAGTCAATGGTACAATAAATCTACTATTTTGCAAGGGGGACGCCCCCCCTGCTACCCCCATGTGAGGGCTGCACCCACCACACCCCCTGCACATTAAATATACCACCTCTGAGATCGCACTGCAGTGAGAAAATGAACTAATTCTCTGTTCCTCACTGAACCACAATCTCCATGCACAATGTCAAACCCAAATACTCAAACTACACTACCCGTTTGCTGTAGTTTAGTCGATACATTTTGGTTCCAACTTCTGCTGACTTGAAAACTGCTATTCGACCACTTGCTGGTCGACCAATGCAGTTTCAAGGTTTTCAGTGTAAATCAAACAAATTATATAGCTCACCTCCCGCTAGGATTGAAATTCCTTGAAGTTCATATAGTTTGCTCAGCTTCAAATTTTAGTGTGCTACTCAGAGCTGTTATGGCTATGGGCATTCCATGAATGGAAGTGGTAATGAAATCACTGCTGGTGCATTTCATTGCTCTGAGTAAATCCCTGACAGACTGATCTGGGATAAGAAATATAGGAATGGTCTTCCAGAGTTTCAACTTCAGTGAAATTCATGGACTAAAAAGTGTGTCAGGAATGGGAAGGGAGATTATTTACTCTCCCCAGTCAGCTGATGATGGAGAAGCTATAAAAGTTGTTCCTGTGTAGTGTCTTTCCTGACTTGTGTGCGAACAACATATCAAATATGGGGTTGTCCCTCGGTTATCAGACCAGAAAGGTGAAGAAGATGGAGTGGTTTACTGAAAATATATGGAGTGCTGTAGTAATACAAATATGTTCAGTCAATGAAAGGAGTTCAGGCACAGGAACCTGCCCCCAGCTGAGTTGGAACACTAGTTATTTATGATAACTCTTTAATTAAGCTCTACTAAGGCACTGTAGATGTAAAGATAGGGCAGTGTTAAACATTTTTATTTTTCAGGAAAAGGTATGGATTCCATTGAGTCGACTAAATCTCCATGGAGAAATCAGTTTCCAGGAGGTTTCAGCAAAGATAAGTAGGTACATTTTGAAAATGTAAGCTGTGGCTTTAGCAGCACAGCAACCTATTCTGCCTTTCAGACTGATCCTACTTACTAAACAATTCCCTGGGATCATTGTGTCTTAGAAAGAAACATAAATACATTTAGGCTTCTCTCTTCTTCAGGTATTGGATTAGCTTACAATTAGAAAGTTATGAGATGACAAAGTAGCTGTGGTTTACAAATTACCGAATAGTCTGTCTCCCTACTCCTTATGGATCCATATCTAACCCCTTGTCACACTGCCAAATCTACTGTAGAAGTTTAGCATTGTTATGTCATTTGCTTCCAAAGAATTGGAGCTTAAAAATTAGAAAGACGTGTCTCTTCATGCTTCCTTAAGTGAGAATCTCTAGAAAGTATTGACCAAATGAAAACTTTGAGCC
Source organism: Protopterus annectens (assembly GCF_019279795.1). Taxonomy (NCBI): domain Eukaryota; kingdom Metazoa; phylum Chordata; order Ceratodontiformes; family Protopteridae; genus Protopterus; species Protopterus annectens. The sequence goes on from NC_056737.1 coordinate 1,281,024,318, forward strand.
TGTACACAAACATGGCTAAATCTAGATCAGAATGATTTATTATGGCTTAAACCTGGTTATCATAAAATTGATATATCAATTGTAAACAAGAAAATGAGGAAAACATTTCTTTCAGGTACCCATAGATTTATAAATCTACATCTGTGGAATTTTCAGCTGTTGACTTACAGGATAGAAATCCGGGCTACTTTTAAAGCATATTGCTTTGCATGCCCTGTCATGGTGTTTACATATAAACAGCGCTTCATAGTATGGAAGAAAGCATCATATGTTAAATAATTCAAAGACTTGAGTGCTGTTAGAGAGACATTTGAATATTCAGGGACTAAGTTTAGCTAATGAAATTGTATTGGCATATGGAATGTATGAGGGGGAGGAGGAAATAAAATGCCTAGAAAAGTGGAATTCATTCACCTTACATATTCTGCTGAAAATATTCATGGGATAACGTAGAGTAATGCTATATAATAAAGAATGGAACTCAAAAGATATAAGTTAGAGCATTTTATATCATAAAGACTAAAGTAGGATTAAATGTAGATTATGTGGAAATGTTTTCCAGTCAGACTGCTTGAAAACTGATATATTTATTACCTTATATGGATTTGTTTTAGTGTTTTTATAGTCTCTTAATCTCCTAGAAAGAGGTGGGTTATGATTTATTGCTATCCACTTCCATTTGGAAGAATGTTTGTTTGGATTATTGTTTGTCCTTGTGGGTAATAATGATGTTGCCATGGTGGTGTGCTCAGTGCTGTACTGTAGGAATTTACTCATGAGACAAACTCCTTTTCTGGGATTATGAATTTATCATGTCAGAGGGGTATACCTGTTCTAGTTGGCCTTAAAGCTTTATTACCTGGAGCTTCCTTCTACTTGCAGAGTCACCAGGAGCACAACTGGTGTAAGTGGAGCCAGCAAAAAAAGGATCCAAAATGTGACCCACCCCACGAGAGTTCCACTGAGAATATGAAAATCTCACCTGGGAGAGGGACACCTGGACAAATCAGGAGCCAGACCTGGGGATGGTATGTGACAATGAGTTTTTGGTGGCTCAATAACCCTTGTAGCCTGGTCAGTCCAAAAATATTGTGCAATGCCACCATGTCGGCAAACCTATTGCAGGGTAAAGGGTAGGAGTTAGGGTCACATGCAGTACCATTCAAGCAGCGTCCAGATAAAGATAGACTATACCATCTCAATGGAAGCTAGCTCTTGGCATCTAAAATTATGCCAAATTGTTGGGAATGAACCACAACTTGTACAACAGAAGACCAAAAATTATTACTATTACTCATATAATTAGAATGACCTTTCACATGCCATTGGTTTTGGAGCTAGAGTTCTCATTGAGTGGTTTCCTGCCTTCTCTAAATTTCTCCAATAGGTTCACATGAGAATAATCACAAACATCTGGCTTTGTGCACTTACCTTGAAGTTTGTGACAGTAGAACATATTTTTTTTCTTTTTTAATCAGTCAGTTGTGAGCTGCCAAAAAGGAACACTCACTCAATTATATGCATAGAGCAGCTATTCAGAGTATATGGAGTTTAGGAAGACCTCAAGAGTGATACTTCACAGAGTCCTACCTACTGACTTAATAGTACTACTGGGAGTCTTTAGTGGTGACGCAGCTAATGATGGATATACCAGGATGGGTTTTGTTGGAATGCATGGCTGGCCTGATTTGGGTAAAAAGATTCATCCAAAATTCATGTTCAAATTTAAGTTTACTTAAATGCTTATCAGCAGCTAGGCACTATATACAATAAAACAGTAAATACAAAATGAAACTTAAAAAATGATGCAATAAACATGAGAGAAGATTAAGCAAAAAACAATGGCTAGACATAAAGATTGTCATCAAAAGGAAGTATGGGTTTAGAGATATATTAAAGGAGGCAATTGCGTAACATTCCCTAAGCCACTGAGTCATTATTTTCCAGAGGCCTAGATCCTGACAAGTATAAGATAGTGAGTGAGAATATTCAAGCCTCACCAAACATAACTACTTGTAACCCCAAGGTGGCTGGGTACAGTGCTACTGAAGGCAATAAGATACTGTCAACTTCTTCTTTTAAGGGATGCCCATGTCTTGGAGAGGGTAAAAGGACCTGAACTAAGATCTTAAACAATATATGAAATCAGAAAGGGAAATGTTGGAGTCTGTCAACATGGGGGTAATATAAAGGGAATTTGTGCACCAACAAGTATTTGGGTAGCAGAGCTGTATGCTATCTGTAAGGGGTCAATCTGACGTTAAAGGCTATGCATTAGATGGGGGAAGAAAACTAATAATAGAGGTCTTATAGAGGTATCAAGTGCCTTATACTAGCAATGTTACTCAGATGACAGCAGGCTGTTTTAGCTAGAGAAGACATCTGGTCACTAAATATCAACTGGTTATTGTAGACAGTATTGAAATTGTATACTTTAAGGTGTAAAATCCACCTTATTTCCATATTTAACAGTACAAGGTGAAAACAACAAGGATGAGGAGAATTCAATGTGGCAGAAAGAAACAAAGCTTCAGTTTTGGCCTTGTTAAGCTTCGTATGATTATTATTGATCCAGGTATAAATGGCCTTAGACTTATTGGCCAGAGAATACATACTTGGAATCTGTTTTTGAGGGATGGAAAGGTAAAGTTGCTATAAATCAGACTACCACATCCAGTAAGTTCTTCAACAGGGAATGTAAAAATAAAACAATAAATAAAAATAACATACTGAAAATCAAACTCTGGAGTATTCTGTATTCCAGAAGCTAAAAGTGAGAAGATGCAAGGTCCTAGACTATAGCCTTTGTAGGACATAAGTTATTCCAACAGATGGATGAACTATCACAGTAAGACTGTAATCAGTCAGTATAAAAGTAGCATGATCCACAGTTGCAAATAGTGCTCCAGTATGGTCTAAATGATCTTATGAAATATCCAATTAAGGACTGCCTCATTATCATAAAAATGAACAAAAATGGAATTTTATGCATCCATGAGTCCACTGACATTCAAACAGGATTTAAGTATAGAAAGGCATCATCCTCAATAAAGCAACTTAAAAATGAAATGTAAAAGACAAGCTAGAAGCTATTAAATATTAGGCACAAAATGGACAGTACAGTCATAATTATGAGATCTGTTTTACATATTGGTAGCATAATGTTCTGAGTTAAAGTCCAGAAATAATCATTACATTGTGTGTAGATCATATGTTTTACCATCCTTACTGTCTATCTCACCTATATACTGTTTCTTCTTCTTCTACTTTAAAAAAAAACCAGCAGCATATGTTCTGCCTTTTTTTACCCTGAACTCACCAAATATTGTTTTTACCAGTACAATCAGTCTCTGCTTAATTGACAGTTACTCTAATTGACATTTAAAGGGTTTATTTCCCTTGTAATATGAGCCTTACAAGGTGCATCACTACTAAGCAAGTCTATATATTTGAGCCTTTCCTTTTCATGAAATTATTTCTGTTAATTTTCTTCTGTATTTGCCCACCTCAGCTCACAAGTATGCCTTGGATGCTGCAATACCATGTGGGTCTTCAGTCTTGCTTACATAATTCGATTTTCTGTAAATTTTTTTTTTTGGCATTTACCATTTAGTGTGCACCACTATAGTGCTCAAAGGTATGTTTTTCTAAAATATATCGATAACCAAAGAATGTGCATTACTCACCCCTGTGTGGCCTTGTTTAAGTGAAAACTGATTTATTGGCATATATATTACCAAACTCCTAAAATTAAGTCTTTTAGTAACATGCTATATCTTATGAATGACTCATGCTGATCACCACTATATAGCATGCTGCTACTTTTAAATAGTCCAGTTTTTTACACGCCTTGCATACTTTATGTATGCTATGAAATAAATATTTATTTGACATAGTATGGCTAGATTCCCAAGAAATGCAGTAATGCAAATGATGGGGATCAAATATAAACATTAAAATTTGGAATATTGTTCATGGTTTTTGTAATTCGTATTCAAACTTGTTTTGCATACTTTATTTTGGGAAACAATGAGCAAAATAGCCCTATTTGTTTATGTAGTTCTGTTGTTTAAATTGCTGTCCTGGCACATTCCTCTAATATGACATTAATAATAATTTGACTTCCCTACTATTTTGACAAAGTACTTATTTAATTCAACAAATAAATATAAAGCAAAAATCATGGTAAAAAAAGAAAAAGTAGCATGAATGGTCTTAGACAATGAGTACAAAGAAGGTGAAGAAAACTATAAAAGCGTGCACATTTTAGTGTGCTAAAACACAAAAGTCAAATCACTGTTCAAAAATCAAATACAATTGCTTCACCTTTGTTCAGACAGCATGGCAATATAACTATACATTTTACTCAAGACATGCCCCTGGATTCACGAATCCTCCGTGTAAGACTTAATAAGTCTTACTCGGAGGCTGCAGTTGAACGGTATGACGTCAGCGTGCCATGAATATGCATGAGGGCACGCTGACTCAACCGTAAGTCTTACATGAACCGTGTAAGAAAGCAGGGGGCATGTCCGACTGCTGAGCAGTCTAAATGTCCACGCCCCTGCAAGTGTTCAAAATAAAAGTAAATAAACAAGAGCGAGTCCGCTCAAATGTCCCAGCACCCAACACCTCACTGTCTGATATTGTAAACCCCCATCACAGTTCTAAAACGCATAACATTAATTTTTTTTTAAATTCCCAGAATAGCTGCCCATATTTGCACGTGTGTGCTCGGGTGTGCCCATTGCTTAGCTACAGTTAGCAATTCTGACATGGAAGAGCATAAGAAAGAATGTTTATGCAAATCACACCAAATAGCAATAGTAAAATGATAGAGCGTTCGCACAAAGAAGAGGCATTCATGGTTCGAGTCTCACCACTCCCTTTCGTATTTATTTTTTAAATCAGTATATGGAATAATACCTAACAAATATGTTTAAACATAACTAAAAATCAGTGAAATGGCCAATGTATCAGTGAATAAAATAAATATTTTAAAGGATCCCAATATAAAATTGCCTGCAGTTAAGCAGCGATTCACCCAGTGAAATAGAGTTGTTCATAGTTCAATAGCGCTTCACACAGTGCAAAAGAGTTGCCCATAGTTCAATAGCACTTCACCCAGCACAATAGAGTTGCCCATAGTTTAATAGCGCTTTACCCAGCGCAATGCATTTGCGCGGAAGTGCGCGCCGCGCCAACCAGGGCACCGTAGGGCACCGAGGAGCAACGTAGAGCAAAGTTGCTTAAATGCAGCCACACCCCCTAGCCTGTCTGGGCAGTATGAAAATAAAATGAATGACAAGGTTCGAACCCAGGACTCTGTGCATCACAAGCAAAGTACAGAACCACTAAGCCATGACAACATAGAGGAAACAGCCCCTGCTAACATTCATATACTTACTAATGTTAGTATAATCATTACTAAGCAGGTCTGCAGTCAGCCGAGAATTTTACAAAACGGCCATTCACAAAAAAGTGCAGGAAATGCGGCATATTTAAGCCCCACAGGTGGGAATACACACCATAACTGATTGTAGCTCACATCTGCAGTTAGAATGTCTGGTGTGAGAGAGGACACATGCTTGCGAGTGCAACGTTGGGGCATCGAGGAGTCAAAATACATGGTTTGGCTCCTTGTCCACCATCATGAGTCAAGACTCCTGCAGGGCCAGTTCCAAGGGATGGAGTACAAGGCAGAGGCTTGTAACCTGTTTGCTTGTAACCTCACCAGTGCCACAGGCGTTCCTCAGGTCCATCACCACCATGCAGACCTGAAGAGATGAAAGCAGGACCACCTGAACCAATGGATACAGGAGGCCCGTGGGATGCGGGATGCCCCACAACTGAGTATGTAGCCATGGAATGCAGTATGTAAGAATTGATAATGGAGTATGTATAACGGATAGGTATGTCTCAATATCCCTTCATTTACTTTACAGCTGCAGGTGACCATGCTGCAAATCAGTAAGCCTATGCTGATAGGCTGCTAAGGCTGTGCCACAAGGCAGCTTAGTGATTATTCTGCATGTATTGTTATAAAATAAGGGAGAGAGCATGAAAGAAAGTGTTGTAGTCCAATAATACAGCCATAAAATTGCCTGAATAAGTCCTCTGCATGTACTGTCAGATAAAAATGTCAGAGAGGCAGAAAAAGAGTGTAGTAACCCATTAAGAAAGGTAACATATGTCTGGAATAATATCTCTGCAGGCACTGTCATATAAAATAAGTGAGTGAGCCTGACAAAAGAGTGTTCTAACCTATTAATAAAGGTATAATATGTCTTGAACATGTCCGCCATATACACCATTAAAACAAATAAAGGAGTGAGCTTGTGGAAAAGTGTGTAATGTCATTAATAAAGGTCTAAAACCCGGAGTGTGTCTGTGTCACAGAGTTTGAAATGTTGTTGTACCCTTGCATTATACAAACAGTACTGTTTGAAAAGGTGCTGGAAACCCAGAGTTGTGCAGTCCCATATAAAGTGGGTGATGGAAATGCTAGTAGCTGTGAAACATATAGACAGTCCACAACAGTCAGTTACTGGCTGGCATGAATAAGTAAATCTGGCACACGTGTAGCATGCTATTTTTCCCCAGAAATGTGAGTGTGTGTCAAGAAATGCAGGGTTCTGTACAAATTGAAGTGAAAATGTCATGTGAAAACATCCCAGATATGTAGATAAAGAAATATAAATGCAATCAAGAAATATGTAGCAATAACATCTGCATCCTGGACAATTAGTATGTCAGATATAGGTCAGGCATATATTGAACTAGCCAAACCCATTACACAACCTAATGTATGGTGGCAAGTGTAATAATACATGTAGGGGATATACACTTGCAGTCACTAGGAATGTAGTGTAGGCGAAAAGGTAATTATAAGATGTTAACCTAGGTTTTTTCTACACCCTACTGTATGTGCATAAACCATGCAATTCCACACCTCAATGGGTATGTGTAATCTTAAATATTTGTTGGGACATATGTCCTATTGTTCTATAAATATTTGCATTCATGTTGATGCATGTGCCCTGTTTAAACACCACAATCATGGTGGCCTGTTGCTACCAAACATCTCTGCATGCTGTTGGAATATCCACTGTGCTTCAATATATGCATGTGTTATGCTTGCTATTCAAATGTTGTAACCTTGGTGTGTTGGGTTAATGGGAATATTATTGCATGCTGTTACAACTAATCTGGAATGCTGTTTTGCTTATGTTGTAATTAAACACACCTAATCACAGAACATATGGAAAGGCCGGTCCCAGCGGACCCACCTGTCCTTCCTCAGCTGGCTAATGCACCTGGCACCAGCAGGTCCGGTGCCCAGCCTGGGCTCCCCTCCTCCATTGGTCCCGTGCCATCTTTGGGTAGAAGCACTGCAGGGGATGGGGCTCACCCCCCCCCGTGCAAGCGTGTGTGGAGAAGGGCCACCTGTCACCATTCGAAGGGTCCGGGTTGTGGTACGTAGGGAGATCCAGCGTTCAGTCACTGATCCCCTATGCCAGCTCGAGGCGAGAGTGGCGCATCTCATGGGTGAGCCTGCCCATCCTACGCAGCCCCCAGCACAGCCACCCTTGGGGCTGTGAATGTTCAGTGGTGACTGCCCATGGGTGGGGATCTCAGTTCCACTGTTACCATCTGTGGGCTGATGGGCTTGTGATTTCCAAACATCTGACCCATCAATTGTGTTCACCCACCCCATGTGTCATACACTGCCCCTGTATGTGTCTTGTCTGTCTTGTCTGTTTACCTTCCCAACCTACCTCCCCGGACATACCTAATTCCTCTACCTCACTTCCCACTCTCACCTGAAAAAAAAAAAAAAAGGGCAATCTGTACCCACAAAAAATTATGCCCCATACATAGCTGCACATTTTGCACATATGTCCATTGCACATGTAAGCTGATAATTAGAATTGGCAGTACAACATACTTTGTTGTCCTCACCCCTCTCCCATGGGTGGAAGGTTTCAAATTTCACTCCAAATTCATTGTGTATGCACAGCTGTTGCTGTTAAAGAAATGGGCAGCTATGGACCTTCCCTACACCCATCCTGCACATCCCGAGCTTGTTTACCTACTGTCTGTCCCTCTTTGTGCCCCCTTTTTCACCACTTTCCTATCTCCCCATTTCTTTTCTTTAAAAGAAATTAGCACGGGGGTTAGCGGGAATAAGCACTTTTAAGCGTTAGTAAGCGGGTTTAAGCGAGTGTGTGCATGTCTACGCTTAGCTAAGCGTCACTAAGCATCGCGGAAACCCACGCAAACCCACTTACCCTTAGTCACTCTATGGAAGGGCCCTTGTTCTGCTCAGCAGCAAAAGAAAAGATCTCTGTCAGTCTCAAACACCAGACCATTGACACAATAGACTGCATGAATTACCACTAAGCCACAGCAGATATACAAATAACTTGGTTCTGAAATAAATATATCATGCATTACAATGAGGGAATGTAAATGGAAATTAGGAATGGTATAACACAAATCCTTTTCTGTGGGTCTTTACCAGCAGTGGTTGTGAAATTGCATGACATGACTGTGAAAGGAGAACCAGCCACCCTAGAAGGGAATAATGTTACAATAGCACCTTACAAACACCACACAGTATCAGACCAGGATAGATACTGTCCACAGGAATAAAGTGCAATAACCACATTTGTATGGCAGTTAATTGTGTAAGTGAGACAAAAGTACATACTCCCATGTATCCTGTGTTAGCATTTGGAGGGGTGTGTGCATGTCTACACTGAGATGTGTGTACTGGAAGCAGCAACATTCAGGTTTGAGTACAACTTGCATATAACTGGCTACAACCCTAGCATCAGATAAGAGACATATACCAACCTTCAGACTGACACTACGGTGTCCAGAGCAAACAAACATGGGCCCCACCTTGGAAATCTGAAAGGGCTATGCCTACCTAACTTAGCATTTTATAGCAGTGGGCTGCAATCACAGTGAGAAATGCAATCACCAAACAGCAGGCTGCATGCAATTACTGAATGGTGGGCAGCAATTGGTGCAGAGGCTGTCACATGCACAAGTGCAGATACCTAGAAAAGCAGGCTGTACCTGCAGTCCACACATGCAATTATATCATTGCAGGTGCTGTGAGATAGAGAGAGAGAGAGAGAGAGAGAGAGACACGGACACAGACACAGACTGAGACAGAGACAGAACAGAGTGAGAAACTGAGACAGAAAGTTAAATAGAGGGCGAAAACCCAAAACAAACCACCAATAAAAAAAAAAAAACTACAAAACCGTAACATATGGAGCAGGGAAATACAAAGGTAAGGTATGTAACTGACATGTATGTGTTGGCATGTTGTAGATGTTCCTGAAGAGTACTCTACACACTGCAAATCATCCATGTGTTGCAGCAGTATGTATCTATCTGTATCTGCACATGTGCATAGGGCAAGGGACATACTGCAACTGTTAGTGAAGGGTGGACAGATATCTTTCAGTGAAGGTTGATATGTGCATATATACATGTAGGTTGTAGTGTGTGGCCTAGAAAACAGCATGCAGTGCTCAGGAGTGGCCTTAGGTCAACTGATGCCCTAGGCAAAAGGGCTCCACGGCACCCCCTACCACACTTCCTGGTGCCCTCATCCTTGTCTTACTACACCACATAAATAGTGGAAAAGCACTCCTGCTACAGCAGTGCCCTAGGTGGCTGCCCAGTTGGCCTATGCCTAAGGCCAGCTATGGTAGTGTTGATATATGTCATGTGGTGGTTAAATGCTGTGGGACAGATTTGTCAGATCTGCTGTGTTACAGCCAGTGAGGCCTGGTAATGCTACAAGGGCTGAGGACACCCACATGCATTCTGCACAACACTGTGCAATTTAATCACATACCTGTACATCCCACAACTGTCGCATAAGTGATATCCTCACCATGAAAGGTGGACTGTACATGTGCCTATATGTACATCCATGTGTACAGCAATGGATGTGTACATGTATGTGTATAGATATACATATATATATATATATATATATATATATATATATATATATATATATATATATATATATATATATATATATATATATATATATATATATATATATATATACAGTGAGAGAGAGAGACAGAGAGACACGAGGTCATATGTACCGCAACAGGTGTGTGGTGACCAAGGCATGGACTGTAGCAAGTGTTGATACTGCAGTGCCATTCCACCTTCCCAAAACAGTGTACCCATTAACTACCACATAGGTAGAGATACACCTAACACTGAAGGTGTGATAAGGGAACATGGAACACAGGTGGACAGTATCCTCCACTTTGATGAAGACAGTGCCACACTACACCTGTAATCTGTCTGTGTGGTATGTGTCATGACAACAGGTGTGTCATCTATGGAAGTATAGGGTAGAGTTCCCCTCTAATCATCACAATGCCCTGTGTGGTATGTACTTCACATGACACCTACACCAGGTACACAGGCCACAGACAGACCTCCCAAAGGGTAATACTGACCGCAAGCAGATGCCCTATGTAGACTGACTCACAAAACCACAACTACACTGTATTGCATACTGGCCACACAGAGGTGACCTCTGCCGGACATACAGAGGTATGTCACACCCATAGCTGGGTGACAACCACCATGGCAACATTTCACAATCCCTCCGGGATACACGCTCTAGGGCCCTAAACCTTGTCAGCTCACTAAACAGCACATGCTGGAGGGATAGGTTCCCATCTCAAAGATATGCCATACACTGGAATAGACCACATAGCAATAGAAAACAAGGCTCAACCTTAACAGTTGTTATAAATACCCCTGATGATTGTGTGGGAGATTGGTAATACACCCCAGGAAACACCTCTGTGGTTCAGGTTGGCAGGGGCAAGTGAAATCAAAGTACATGTGTGTCAAAAGCCAAGGTAGCATATGGCTAGGCTGCCATAGGCCCTAGGGCCAATAGCATATTACCTACCTATGACACTATGCACTCACACATGTACTTAATGCAATAGCTGCTATGTGAGGTTGAATAAGTGTAACGCTGAATGTGTGCAAGGTCTGTAAAGGTGTGATAGCTTAGTGTGATGTTGTATCTGACATGATAGAGCCTATCCTAGCTGTGAGGACAGCAACTGATGTGTAATGTACTGTTAGGCAGACATAGTAGTATGGCATATGATGTGACGTAGTTCTCCGTTGACAAATGTGGTGTCTCATTGTAGGCTAAAGCAATACATGTATGCTTAGTGAGTGGTACTGCTGGTGAATCCATCACCAATATGAACTGTAGTACTACCTGAAGCTGTAGGCCTAAACAGCACAGTATGGTGTGTGTTCACATTGCTTGGAAACACTATCATGTGTGTTTCCTGTAGTCTGCACAGAGGACAGAATGCAGGCATAAGGGTGTGTAAGTAGTGGCACACAGTACCGTATGGTACATAGGTAATGCTCATCTGTGTTGGCATACAGTGGTGTGTTGTATGTTTGCCTGATGTGTGTGTGATTATGCCTGTACAATGGCTGCAATCATATGTGTGTTACAGAGTAAATGTGTGTATCCAGCGACATATATAGTATGTTACAGCAGTACGCCACCTATAGTAACAACTGTACACATCTGTTAGGCAGGGCTATGGCATCAATGACTAGGGTGGTTGATTGGTACTACTGTACCTGTACTTTACATCCATTGCAATCGATGACATTTCTGTTCGTGCATTGGTGTGATATACACCCCTGTCTTAAGGTTGTGCAATGTGTCACAAACAGTGTGCCAGGTACTGTTGTATAGTGGTGTGATATACACAGTCTGCCAGGCAGTGTTAGTTAGTTGTGGCCTGAGAAGCAATAAGTGGTATTGAATGTGTGTAACCTCTGACAGACAATAGGATGGTATATATGTCAGTAAAGTGATATCTGTGGGTAAAGGTGTAAAGTGTGCCACAGGACACTCTCACACATATTGTTCATATCTTTTTCAGCCAGATGACGCACCAACGCAACCCAGCATACACAGCGGATGAGGAAGAGGTGATACTGCAAAGCCTATTGCAGCGGTACACAATGCTGTTCTCCAGAAGCAGCCAGCACCAGCAGGAGCGGACTGCACTGTGGCAGGAACTTGTTCATCAGGTAAATGACATAGGCATGCATAACCGGACATATGAGCAGGTACGCCATCACTTCAGTGATTTAATTAGACAAGTCCGGCGGCGTGCGTCTGATATCCAAAGACAGCAGCTTGCCACAGGTGGTAGGGTGGCCATTCATCCCCCCCTCACCAGAGTGGAGGAGCTGCTCCTAAGCATGGTGGCTCCTGGACAACAGCTACATCAACCTCTGACATGTGTTGTAATGGAGGCCGGAGCCACCCAGCACATCCACCTGGAGGAAGCAGGTAACATGCCCTATCTGTAGACTACAGTTAACTGTATTGTTAGATTATGTCTACGTGAGATGCGTACTGTGTGTTTAGCAGTTCCGATGCCTAGTGTTGTGCAATACGGATAGTTTGAATAATATCTCTACACCTGTGACTGTTGACTGTTGTTGTACTGCAGTTTAGCATACCCACTGTAGCAATGCCACAGTTGTGGCCACTGACAAACTCTCTCATATTTTCGTAGGTCCCTCTGGTGTGACGGCAGGGCAGCCGATCCATGCTGGTGAGTGTGTTATACCTACAATGTTGGTAATGAAATATGCATGTCATAGGTGAGGTGTGGGCCATGTACACGTAACACACCTACGCATAATGCATGCTGTGCATGTTTGCTGTGAGACGTTGCACAGCTCAGTAATGTCAGTAGCTGCCTCAATGACATGCATTACACAGAGCATGACACACAGTTGTGGCAACCCCATACTGCACATTGGATAGGCATAGTTGCAACACCTGTAAACAACATAACACATTTATCACATGCAGTACACAAAGTCATGCTACATATGGCATAACCACACACCCGCTGTAAGGTCACACTTCAGTATCCCACATGTCATCCACACACACATGATGTACCTCAGGGGTAGAGGCCTATCATGGGGCTGTGCAACACTCTTCAACACATAACACAGTCATGTTAGGCAATGCTCCCTATTGGACACCTCATACACCCATGTACGTGGCTGTGTGATAGTGAACATAGCCATGGCACTGAAGTTCAGGTACAGCATGCTAGGTGATGGTCTGTCACACAGTAGTAGCCGTGAGTGACCACAAGATGCATGATGATGATGATGGCACATGGTACTACACCCCATCTGGTTACAGTGACCACAGTACTACACATAGCAGTCTTTGCTGTGCACCTCATTGTTCTGTGTGTGCAAACATATGCACATATACACACTAAGCATAGCATGTTGTGTGTGTGCTTACATATGCTAGTATACACATTTTGCACCACAGTCACCATCTGTACAAAGAGTCACATATATGTCCTGGAATGGTATTGGGTGTATAGGTCACATGACACACAATGGGTATGTGTGGTGTTTAATGTTGCAGTCGTGTAGCATGCCATGTCATGGCTGGCACCGACATATCTGCAATATGTCCCACACTCACCATAACTACTGTACAATGTCCATGTCGAGCATTGGGATTCCTTCACGTCTACATGCATCACTCATCCCATGTCTGTACATTGCATGCATTTGCTACACCTGTGCCCACTATTATGTGCTACGGACACAGACACTGTCATCAGACATGGCAATCTATGTGTCACACAGATAACACATACAGCCATGGTATGTATACCAATGAGTGATGGTGCACATGCTATTGCAGAGCAGATAATACTTGCACAGCAATGTTGTGTCCATGTACACATTGTGTTCCAGGGTGTAGCCAATCACTGAACAACTACACACATGCATCAAAGCCATGTATAATGTCATTAGATAGGGCTGTATACACTTGCACTGCATGGTGTTGAGCAACACATGGTCTGCATGCTGACATGTGTGTAGTGACTGTTTGCCTTGTGATACTGTCACCCACCATCACCCACTATTGTGTATGTGTTGGATTGCTGGTGTGTGTGTGTGTGTATGTGCTGTGGTGAGCAGTGTATTTCTGTGCATGTGTGTCTGTGTGCAAGTGTGCATGTGTGCATGTGTGCATTTGTTCATGTGTTCATGTGTGCATGTGTGCAAACATCATGTACAGATTGTAAAGTGTGTTTCCTGTCTTCCTTCCACAGGTGCTGAGTTAGGGGTGGCTGAATGCAGCAGGGAACCTGATGTCACTGCCACTAATAGTGGAGATTATGAGACATGTATTGTGGCACAGGAAGGTCTGACAGGGTCTGTCGTTGGACCACCAATCAACAGTACACAGCGGTCAACCCCATCTATGCGCACACTCATACTGCCAGTACATCCCTCATCACCAATGGCCATAGTTGAGGGACAGCATACAGTTGGCATTGACCAGGAGAGTGTGGTACCTATGGCACGTGCATCCCCTCACATCAGCCATAGCCGGATTACTGGAATGGTACCACATAGGCGGATGTCCAGGGGTTCTCAGCAGAGCACCACTGGTCGTATTGCCCCTGGCAGACGTGCCCCCGGAGGTATTACAATCTCCAGTATGTTCCGGGCTGTAATGCAGGCACAGGCACATATGGAACGGTACACCCGACAGGGACTAAGGGTGCAGAGGGCTCATTACACTGCTATCAATGACAGCATCCGTGACCTTGCCGGTGCCATCCGGAATTACACTGAGGTCATTGATAGCCATTAGAGGGAGACATTAGATGTCCTCCACAATGTGTTAGCCATGAGACAGGACCATGCGCAATGGATGAGAAGCTGACGCGGATGCATGCCAGCAACAGCATCAGCTGGTAGCCATCGCAGACAGACCACGGATTGCTGGGGCTGGCCTGTCCATTGACCACCCTACTAGACCACGTGCACGTGGTGCTGGCCAGTCCCAGCAGGGACATGGGTCCAGTCATCATACCTCTGCCTCTGATGATCGCACCCAGTCAGGGTTGGTACCCGATACTGCCCGTAGCACCCTTGCTAGGCACAGGTACTGTGTCCGTGGCCGGAGACAGTGATCTATATGGCCTAGCAGGTACAGTCTGTGGCTGTCCCACAACTGCCCGTATATGGCAGCCACATGGTGGAGTTGTGTGCATGCAGACACACACACATTTACCATACAACTTGGGCTCACACATACACACTCACATTACATCAGCATTGGCCCATGCAGTACTGTTGTCCCTCACACACACACACACACACACACACACACACACACACACACACACACACACACACACACACACACACACACACACACACACACACACACACACACGCACATGCAGACATGCCAATTGGATGGTTCAATGTCGGGCTCTGGCAAACTTACAACAGACCCTGTGCATATGATGACACCTGTGCCACCTCCTGTCATCTGTCACATTGATGCAGGAATAGGCTAACATGGTTCTGATGCACAGGGTGACATTATAGCAGTGTAGCAATAGTAGCAGGTTGCCAACAGGAAAGTGTACTGATATCCTTGTAGGTATATCTGAGCAGGCATTATGCATCACAGCTCTGATAGTCATTGTAGCATTGTTTACACCAGTGTTATGTCTGAGTATGTATTGTCCACCCATGTGCCACTTGGCTGAAGTGTACAGTGTTGCCAGCATGTGTTAGTGAGTGGACAGTACGTGTGTGATGTGTGCATTACAAATTAGTGGGTGTACATCTGTGAACATGGTGTGTGCACACTGTCTGCATGTACATCCATAGTGGACACGTGGAATGTGTGACATACTCTGTTCTACAAATTGTTAACATGTCATGGTATCTTTTGATGGCCAGTATGCATTCTACTACAGATATGTACTAACATGGGTACATATGTGTGTATGACATGGGTTGGCACTATGCTGTGGGTGATACCGTTGATATCTGTCAATGATATGCAGTCTGGTAGTATAAACCACCTCAACAGCATGACTATAACCAATCATTAGATGATGTCCTGACAAATGACTCACAGTTGTAAGCAACTCAGTAACAGTTGGATCCTTCCAGCACTATACTATAACAGTAACCAGTGATATTGACCGCCACACGCTCCTGGGACCACACCTGTGTGGCATATAGCCCTCTTAGGTACATGCAAACACAATAGGGATATGTTCATCCACATCTGGAAATGCATGCATTGGCCTACACTGCATTGCCCAGATGGGACGCATATCCTACACAAGGGTATCATACAGACAAATACCTGTTGTCCAATACATGCTGTATAGCAGTACACCATCTATGGCATAGTCATCCACATTTACTATACATACTATCCCAACAGTACCACATAGGTGGTAGACCTGAACATGTATTTTGGGTACCAAGGTGTACAGACAGACACATGTTATGTCATCTGTCCCTTGGTATCCACATATCCATAGGTATTGTGGGGTCCCTCAGTGTTTCACATAACAAATTAGGGGCCTGCATGCATATCCACAGGGCTGGTGCACACCTATAATGACAATCCATTATTGCCAGTAGTTGTTGTGTATGAACATGTCTGACATATACCCCGGCAATTACCCTCACTCACAGTACTCTATAGTATGTGTCATGGGTGTGTGTGGCAGGGATGTCCTTGGCCACGGATCACTACATTGGCCGGGCTTGACGCATGCATACATATGTGACCTATGATCTGAGAAGCAGCGGCACAATCTGTCGAAGGTTACAAATGTATTCATGTAGTATGCAGGCTTCACACTTATGTACTGATTGAGGTCACATGTACACAAATTTATTTGACATGCAGATACCCGATGTGTGCAATGCACATACTGTTTGAAACATATGTCATACCATAGCGAAAGGAAAACCCAAACCCACACTGCATTGAGCACCTGTAGCACACACACACAGCGTTTGCAGGACTCAAACCCCTACTTAACTATGTTATGACACTAGAGATATAAGCATTAACACAGTGCACTATATGCAATACGGAGTGGTTTGTGTTCTCCTTGAACATTTGTAGGATGCTGACATCATCGAACTTTCCAAAGAGGGATGCACCTCTCTTAATGTGTTTTCCCAGTCTCCGAAAAGGCTACTCCTCTCAAAGGAAATCATACACATATACACCCCCCCACACACACACACACACACACACACACACATTTGATGTTTGCAGGACTCAAGCCCCTACCTGACTATGTTATGATACTAGAGAGATACGCATTAACATGGCGCACTATATACATTACTGGGTGGTTTCTGTTCTCCTTGAATATTTGTAGGATGCTGACATCATCAGACTTTCCAAAGAGGGATGTACCTCTTTTAATGTGTTTTCCATAAAGGCTACTCCTCTCAAAGGAAATCATACACATACCCCCCCACACACACACTTGGCGTTTGCAGCACTCAAACCCATACCTAACTATGATGCTAGAGAGATATGCATTAACACAGCGTGCTATATGCATTACTGGGTGGTTGTTATTCTCCTTGAATATTTGTAGGATGCTGACATCATCAGACTTTCCAAAGAGGGATGTACCTCTTTTAATGTGTTTTCCCAGTCTCCAAAAAGGCTACTCCTCTCAAAGAGAAATCACACACCCCCACACACACTTGGCATTTGCAAGACTCAAACCCCTACTTAATTATGTTATGAAACTCGAGAGATACGCATTAATACGGCATGCTATATGCTTTACTGGGTGGTTTTGATTCTCCTGGTATATTTGTAGGATGATGACATCATCAGACTGGACATGGTAATGTGTGTACACATTTTTATGCAATCCTAGGAATGATCCATGTAGGTCGGCAGGTATCAACAGCTTGTACAGGACCCCTTGAGTCTCACCTTGTGTGATCTATCTGTGGACACATTGACATCCTTTCATATGTCAACATGTATCTATGCACAGATTGTTGGTTTTGTGGATACGACATGTGTCTGTGATGTTGATGAAGAGCTGTTCAAAGTCTATGTGGGACATGTGTAGCTCTGTTCCATGATGTATGTCCTGGGTGGCTGCCTTGCAGATGGTGTAGCATGCTTGGGAACCATGATCTGCACATGAACATACCACAGTTGGTAGGGTTGTGTGTTTGTCGGTTTCCAATAGCTCTGTTTATGACTTCTGCCATGATGCACTCCATGGCCTTGCAGATCAGACTTTATAGACTTACTGGACTATACTTTCCATGGTGTGTTGTGCACCCACACATGCAGGGAGTGCCATATGTTGCTGTAACACATTCGATGGTTCCAGGTCCTGTGGAGTGGGTGAGGCTCAACAGACTGTTCAGGTGCAGGGTCTGTTTGCTCTGTAGTGCATGCATGACACATACTGGGAAACAATGTAATCCAATTGCTGCCATGCTTTTGGCTTTGGGGGGAGCTGTTCAGCCATTCTACACGTGATATCTCCTGATATGATGTCAGGGACTATCGTCAGTAGGGTGTGGGTATGTATACATGGGCCTGTCTGACAGGATGTCGGCAATGCCAGTAAGGTACAGTTGTCCCTGACTAAGCACATATATGCGTGTACATTACTATTTATTACATAGCTGAAGGACATGTCATGATTCACTGTGTGGACTCCTTCTCAGCTACTCTTTTTAAAACACCGACAAACCTGAGCACTAATCCCGGTTATACTCTTTTACACACTTAACACCCTACTGATCCTTTGTGATCAGGCTACAGAGTATGCCATCATAATACATTGGCATATCCAGGGGTCAGTTTCATGTGTACTATCCAGTCCAGCTAGTGAATATTGTGGTTATGACACAATGTCACATCTGCCTCATGTACACAGACAACTCTCTCCTCCTCACATCACAATCACATATATGTGGGAGATGTAACAATATTGGCATACAGGACGCTGAGCTCTCACGACCCATGACTGGCATAGTCTATCAGGTGGTGAGGATGACCACACACACCACATATCAGTCTCAAATACACCAATATAGTGACATCAAACAAACCACATTATCACACATACACATATTCGGAGGCTCTACATACACTCTGCCTAAGCAGCAGAGACCTCCAAAGCAGACACAAATACAACTGCTACCCCACTACAATGCCCACATGTCACACAGTTCACAATGTCAGTGTGTCACACAGTCACTGCCCTTTGGGCTAAACAACACACCTGATACACTTGTTATAGGTGACACTTAATGTCAAACACACTATCGTCCCACTCACCAGGCCAAACAAGGGAATAGTCACTTTGAGCTGTCTCACAGGTGCCAGGATCCGCCACATAACACATGCACTCAGGTCACTCCAAAGCAAGTCCAGGATTGGCTCCATCATTGTCCATGCTGGTGTGTACAACCTCAGACGTTCCTCCCTGGACCACATGACATGAAAAATAGAGGAACTCTGTGATCATGTAGCCCAGGCCAGTATGACCCTGACCTTGTCTAGCATCTTACACTCACCAAGTATGATGTCTCATTATACCAACAAACTGATCATGTTTAAAGGCTGGCTAACATATTGGTGTTATTCAAAGGGGATACAGTGTCTGTCAGCCTGGGGTGACATGCTCGACATGCCACGTAGCTTCCCTATGGACAGCTTGCACCTGTCACCCTTGGACTTTGAATACTGGCTAGGGCACTTGCTGCCACCATACTGCCCTATTTAAGCAGGGCTAAATAGACAGAACCACCTCCATAGACATTACAGAGTACACAACACTGAGGGTAATTCTGCTCAACACCAGCTGTATTACCCTCAAATTGCGCCCATTCAGGAATCTCCTCAGTATGGAGGATAGCAATATCTGTGCACTAACAGACACATGGTTCAGGCTCCCACATGCACACCAGCACTACCAGGTTGTATTGTGTACCATGCTTTTTGACCACATAACTCAGAATGGCCAACACAAATAGGGGGAGTATCCATATTCATCACAGATACACATACCTCTGGGTTGTAGCACTGCACAATGCATCACAGACCATACATATGCACCTAACATTGTGCAAATCTGCCTTTTGGTTTGTTGCCTACTACAAACCACACTCCCCAACTCAGCAACCTCACTCAGCTTTCCTGGGAACATTGGACAATATGAAGGTCTCCCCAAACACTATTACATTGGGTGACGTCAAATACCCACACATTGACTGTGGATAGTATTCAGGCCCCAACACCCTCCCCCAACAGTTGCTACTATTTCTAAACTCATATGCTATGGCACAACCAGTCACCACACCCACAAGAGGGGACAACATGGGACTCTATGTTCCACACCTGCGATATACCCCTCATTGGTAAGGGCAGAACATACTTTATCTCACTGGACATCCATATCCCGTCCCCACACCCATCCTGGGTAATCTTGGTGAAATTCCCAAAAGCAAATGTCACACTCCTCCAAACCACGGTGGTATCCTTCAGAGACCCTGGGTCAGTGGTAAGTATGGCTCAGACTGCTGAATCCTTTACATATACATTCTATGGACACCTAGTGGATTGCATGGATCGTTACATCCAAAATAACAACTGGACTCAGTCCTCCAATGGCAGTGGACCTGTCTGGTAGCCCCCAGCCATTAATACACTTTACAACAAATGGAGGAAGCTACTACATGATAGAGCACAATCCCAGACAGGGAAGGCATCTGTGATCTGTACTAGCAGACTGCTACAATCACTCAGGCATTTATGTCAGACACACTTCTAATGGACAATTGCACCAGACACGCTGGACACTCACAAGGCCTTCTTCAGTTGATTCAGGTACCTGGCTGGACACTCACTGATATGTTGTGTGTTACCGCATACTGACTAAACATACGCTGAACCCACTGACATTGCCATCATCCTGGCAAACAGGTTCAGTGCAGATGTGTCCCCCCCATCCCCCCTAAGGTGGTACTGTCCATACCAACAGAGTGTAACCTCCCAGACATCACGGGTAAACAGGTGAGTGCTGCCCTCCCCACAGTGGACAACACAGCATCAATGGGACCAGACGGTGTCCCGGCCTGTGTCGTACACAGCCTTCATGACAGACATAACACTCACATTACGTCACTGTTCAATATAAGAGTTACTGCAGGATATGTACCCACGGAATGGCGTACAGCGATAGTGGTCCCGCTCCACTGAATACTGCCACAACAGACCACAGACAATATCGGCCTAAAAGGCTAGCTAGCCTGTTCTGAAAAGCTATGGAGTGTATTGTAATGGGACTCATGCACATAGACATGGGAAACCTACAGACACTGGGTCCTACACATTACAGCATTGTTGTGGGCAGATCTTGCCTGTTGGACCTGTTCATATTCTTTCAACAGTTACCAGGTCCATCAGTGTTGGGATGGTTGTCCACACAGCCTGCCTGGACCTTGCACAACCCTTCAACACAATACCCCACTCAGCCATTATGCATAGGCTCACCAGCATCAACATCGACACATATCTGACACGATGGATTGCTACCTGGAGCCGGGATAGCACCCACATGCTCAGTGTTGCAGGTGCCATGTCTGACTATACACCAGTTACACATGGCATCCCACAAGGCTCAGTCCTGAGACCTCTCTTGTTCAGTATATATTTGTGTGATGTACAGGCTATCACAGGAGGGATATGGCTGCCCATGTTCGTAGATGACTGCAAACTGGGTGCCATAATCAGCTCTCCTGCTGGCACATGCATACTCATACAGGGTCTCACAGAGATAGGTTGACTGGTGCCTGAGCCATGGCCCATGGCTACATGCCATTAGTTGCATAGTTATCCCCTTTGAGGATGACAAGATGCCCACACATTACCACATAGGTTGTAATCCATTACATACAGTAGTAGTTGTTATGGGTTTGGAGACACAACCTGTTTGTACTCTCGCCTTTGACAATCCTATTGCCATAGTGGTTAGACAGTATGTCTACATAGCCCACCATATCCCACATGGTTTCACATGTTGATCATGTGTGGTCATTGTGCCCCTATACTCTTCACGACCATGCTTGGTTACTATGCCACCTTTGGGATGTACCTTACCTGACACCTGCAGCAACTGTAATGGCCACAAATGTTACTCTTCGAGCAGATGTATGGACTCACACAGATGCCCTGCACAGTTCCAATACAGTAACTCCAGCTCTACTCAGTCACTTACCACCTACACGGATGTGTTGTGTGCCTGTAGTTGAAGGCAATATCTGACCCAGACTTACTGGACATGCTCCACCTCAGGATATCCGACTCCCTTGCTGCTACACACTCCAGGGACATATACCTCAGCACTGATGTTAAAAGGACATGCTGGGGGACAGATTATTATCAGAAAGCCTCCACTCACTCCAGAGTGTAGTCCCAGTTTTGCATAGGCAGAGCCATCCACTGACCACCTACAGGTGACATCTTGACAAGTGGATGGGTGATCACATGTTTACCCATGGGATATCTTCTGGCTCTCTGCTAGACAGAGGCACAATACACTGAACGTAAATGGGCTATCTTGTGTGACTTACTATTCACAGACACAGTGCTCTGATTTGACTGGGTTACAGTAGCCAAACACACTCTGGCTATGCTTGTACATGCCCTAGGGCAGATAGCCTAGTATCAACCTCTGAATCTATGATAATTTTCATGATGCACAATGTTTATTGCTGATACTGTTTGCAGGTTTTTATCATCTTTGCTTTCACACTTTATATGAACCGCTTAGGTATCTGCAGAACATATTTGCTTATGGCAGGGTTCCACTATATTATATACGTGTCTGTTGTCATATAAGTGTGTGCACAGGGCAGATTGCCGTGTAGTGAGAGGTTCCTGGGTTAATACATGCAACTGTCTGCTATGTTTGGCCCAATGCTGTACTCCAACATGGCCTAAGTGTGTGAGCATGCCCAGTTCAGACTGTCAGTGTTCTGTTGCCTGACATTTGTCTCATGTATTCAAGTGTGTGAGCATGCCCAGTGTGAACTTTCAGTATGTTGCTTTCTGAGGTCCACTACATTTGTTGATGTATGTCTACATGTCCATTATTAACATTTGTACTGTGTGTGTTGAACGTCAGGTTCTATTCTTACTGCAGGACTCACCTTTGTGTCATAACTCGACAGGGATTATGCTGTGCCTGCAGGGTTTCCGTGAAATACTTTGCATAGTCTTATCAACATTTCTTCAGACAGGCTAACCACTGCACTACTGTCATGGTTTAGTGGTTCAGTACTATGACTATAGTGCATAGTATCCTGGGTTCGAGGCCCATTGCCGCTTTTGTTTTCATACTGAGCATTCCAGACTGCTTAGGGGCCAGCAGAGCAACTATGAGCATGTTGGCTTTTGTTCAGTTATGCCCTACCTAGACCCATCTTGTCCAACATTGCTCAATATTAACCATCAGCAATGACATTGGCCAATATTACTCTACATTGACCACATTTGTAGTAGTTGGTGTGTGCGATTTTGTTTACATTGAGTTCATGATGGTAAATGCTGTTTAGCACTGCTTTATATTGCTTAACACATGGCAATCATGCCTCAGGTGTTGATGCAGGGCTGTCTATGAGGGATGCACATACTACACTCCCTATACATGTTTGAAAGCAGGTAGTGTCAATGTAGGCATCCCTTTTACTATATGTGTGGGTCAGAGAGAGGTATCATTTCCAGAGTTCCTACTGAGCCAGTGTATCTGCTATGCATTGCCTCTTTGCCAAGGCCAAAGCATACTGGGCATGCCTCCTTCTGCCTACTGGGGCAGGCTCCGGTTGTTCCTCCTCCGAGTCATGCTCTGCCTGTGATGGCCTTGGCAATGGTGGGGAGCTGTTTGGCCCAGGCCTATGCTGGTCTTGCTGCAGCTGTTTTCGCAGGATCATATTATGTGGCATAGCACATACCATGACAGTTTGGGTACATGTAGTTGGTGAGAACTGCAAGCCTCCACCAGATGTGTCCAGGCACCGGAACCGTGACTTGAGCAGCCCACATTTCGTGTTTGTGCGTGTGCCTCATTATGGCGTTCCTGTTCAGGTGTGCGTGCATTTCTGATGGGTGTCATCAGTCACGGCTCCAGTGCATAGCCAGCATCCCCCACTAGGTGACCATGTGGGATGTCCCCATTGGCAAATATCTGGTACAGCTGCATCAGATGCCAGATATGGGAATCATGGTAGCTTCCAGGGCAGCCAGCACACACATTCAGTATTATGCCCTGGGCATCACACATGACCTGGCAGTTGATGGAGGGGAAGCCCTTGTGGTTGAAGTAGACCCTACCCCTCTCACCGGCCAGTACTTTGATGCATATGTGCGTGCAGTCTATTGCACCCATTACCTCAGGGTATACTGCTATTTGCTGGAAGAAACGCATATTGCTGGCCAATACCTCACGGGAATTGGGGAAATATACATGATCACCGACATGTGCTGACATGGCATCCAGGAACTGGTGCAATACCCTGGATGCTGATGCCTGTGATATCCCCATCATATCACCAGTTGGTCTCTGGAAGGTACCTGTTGCTAATATTCTTAGGCCAACACATACCTTAGTTTCCACCGGGATGGGTTCCCCTCTGTTGGTTCTGTGTGTGAGGCGTGGCCTGCACAGCTCAACAATTTGCTGCAAGAGGTCTCTGTCCACTCTATAGCGCTCCACTATCTCCAGCTCATGTAGCCCCTGGTAGGTAACCCTGGGCCTGTACACTCTCCTCACTGTGGGTTGTCCGGCAGCATTTGCATTATCACCACCCTCAGCATGTTGCATATGTTGCCTTATAACAGCAATGGCAGCCCCTAACACTTTTTGTCTCAGTGAAGCCTTTTCAGTTTTCACTTCTGTTAGCTTACTGCAGTGTTGCAGTGTGTCTTGAGAGAAACATAATGGACAGTTGTTTGCAGACTTTTAAGTGCTGGGCTGGGCTGCGCTAGTGTTCTGCCTGGGTAATTGCCTGATTCTGATTGTTTTCACCTGCTAGCTCTGCTAGTACTCCCTGGTAACTTCCACTATTTGGTTTGCTTCCTATTTCCTTACTGTTTCCTCGGGGGGGAATGCCGCGCACACAAGCGCGAACACGCGCACAGCAGCTAACACACGCGCACACATGCTTACATGGACTAAAGCTTGCTTATTCTTCTTAAAATGCGTGCACAGCAGTGCAAACACGCTTACAACTGTTTACATAGCCTTACATATGCTTACTTCGGCTTACACGTGCTCACACACGCTAACACGCGCACACACTGTCTTACTCGGGTTTACTGGCATGCACACACGCGCATGCACACTCAGCAAGAAACTTTGGTGTTATCCACGGCATACACCTTCGATTTCTTGACTTTACCTGGCCTACCTGTTGACACACCTCTTTCACTATTATGTAAATGTAAGCTGACACATGACACTCTGCTCCAATGAGCTTCACTCCTTTCATACATACCCCCGCCATGATGTCACCTATCTTCTACTCTGTTACTCCCCTTATCTTACTCCTACACTCCACTGACTCTGCTCATTTGCTATGTAAACTTGTGATTCACTATCCTAACTCTCATTTGCATAGGATTGCCTACTAATGCTTAGTTACATCTCTTAGACTGAGCTTCCCCCCTTAGCAACCTCTACTCGGTGGCCATGTTGTCTTCAGCCTGCCATTCCCTTGCATTGTAAATTCATTTTAGCTATAAAATCCACATTTGTGGATCTTAATTATTAAATTTCTGCTTTTTAGGGCTCAGCGCGTTTGCGCAGCGCTGCGCTACAGTTAAACCCCGGAGATCAGGATAAAAAAAAATAGTTATTTTATTTTCAATTTGCATCACTTCCCATTGACAATGGCTGTATTTTTGGCCATTGGCATGCTTCCTCCTATGAATGCATGCTTTTTTTCCAGCTGACACGGCTCTGTTTTGCTATTTGCAGAACCGTACTCAGTTATCAACTGTTTCTGCAAATAACACTACTCCTACTTGAACAGGTTCGGGTTTCCTGGATCGCAAATTTACCTCATTTGCATGGCTTTCGCCTGCAATTGAGGTAATTTGCATATCCCAGCCCTGTCCGTGTAGGACTAGTTTGGAGAGCTCAGTTGCACGCCCCTACCGGCTGTTCCTGGATCGCTCGGTGGACATGTTGGCTGCATGGAGTCTTACTCTACTCTAAGACTCCGTGCAAGCCTTCGTGAATCCAGCCCATAATGTTTAACATTTATGCACAAGCTAAATAATCATTTCCTATAAGGGGGTATAACCAGAGAGACAAAGAATTAGTACACTGAAACTGAAGATACATTTGAATGCATACATTCTTCTCTGGTTTTATAATTCTTTATATTTGGATGTGTAACTGCTATCTTTATTTTTTTTCTGGAACATGAAATTATAAGCAGCTCCTCGGCTTCATTTACTCTTTTAGATGATTATGACTAGGATTGTGTTGATTATGCAAATATTATTTAAACATTTTGATTGAAAAAAAAAAGAATTATGTTTGCACAGTTAATCCATTCCATGTTGCATTTCTCTAAATCAGAAAAGGAAGAAATAAAGAACTATTCATTATTTCCTATAAAAAAAAAAAAAAAAAAAGATTACAGGTTGCACATCCAAACTGACTCCAAAACACTGATTAATCTTCAGTTTTGGTGTATTAATTTTTTGTCTCTTTTGTTATAGCCATTATTTGGGCCAATACTGTAGTGTCATTCATCTGGAGAGGCACTTCTGTCTAAGTGTTACTACCCAGACCTCAACCAGCGGCGGTCATCCTGTTAGTGAGAATCACAGCAGCTGTCTTCTTACTGGGATTGGTGTTTATAGAAGTAATGGGTTTAAGGGCTTCCCTTTTCAGTTTCTTTTCTGAAGTGCTGGTGTTGAGGAAACTGTAATTCTTCTCATTGTTTCTTACTGTATTCACTTCACTCTGAGAAATCTCTTTGGTGATATTTCTGTCTGAGGTTGCTTTGATTTTCCTTGTTTAGTGCCTTCAGTTGTTGTGTTATCTGGTTTTACTTTATTTCTTTCTTTGTACTTGAGAGCTTAGATGGTTATCTTCCTGTTTACCTTAAAAGGTTTTCCATTCCATTTCTTCATGTTAAGATGTGTTTGAAATGGTCCCAGTGTCAGTCTTTCCTCAGCAATAATTCTGTAGACCAAAATCTCTAAATATCTATCTTATTATTAAACAGACACACATTCCCTCCCATTAATAAAATCAGCATTTGCCAGAAAGCTAATGGTTGCCATGAACCCTTGAGCAATAAGTTACTTTCTATGGGGCTCATAATATTTTTGTGGGGAGTTGTGTTAACATCTCAAGTGGTCTTCCTCAGATTTTTAGTATATAGCTTTCCCACTGAATTCTAATCAGTTTTTGTAATGTTGGATAATTCATTCTTTTTTTAAATAACACTTTGAGGACATTTTTTGTGGGAGTAGCATTGCCTTTCTTACTTCCATTCTATGATCCAGGAGATGGATGGAGATAATACTGGAGGTAGGTGCATACACTCTTTCAGTATTTTAGAAGGCAGCATTCATTCATTTCAAACTGTGGAATACTTCATGTCTGGCCAATTGAGGAAGCTTTGGATTAACCTGAACTGTGTTCTAGACTGTTTACACTATCATGGAGAAATGATACTTACTTTTTGCAATTCTCTTTCTTGCTGTATCTTTTCATGAAGCAAAGTATTTTACTTATAGCTTCCTTTCAGTGCTGCTCACTTTTCCCTTTGGTGTTTCCGCTGCTGTGCTATGACAGGATTTCATGTCATTTATTAAGAAAGACTGTTTCTCCACTACCAATATAACTATTTTCTCATCTATTTCTGTAACATTTGAAGCAATAAATCATGTGTTAGATCAGTCAACCTATAATGGACACCTGATTTTGGTAGATTTTCTTTTTAATTTATTTATATAACAGCTACATTTTAACTCTCAATGCAGAGTCAGTCAGGAGCCATCTTATACTGGGCTTTCCATGCCACCCACCCCCCCTTGAAAATCTGAAACCATTTCTTCAGGTGAAAGCCATGGAAAATGCTTTCTTTTGTCACCTTATTAAGATCTTTCTGATTAATATAAATGTTAGTCTTAGCTCTCTTCACAACAGTGACCATAACATTCAACCATTCTATTGCTCCTAATTGCTTTTGAATGCCACCCCACCTTTCCATTCTCTTTATTTCCTATGACGTTTTCCTTCTGAGTGCTTTGGTTATGTTTTTGAGAACATGAATTACTGATAATGCTTCAAAACTTTTTGCATCATATTGACAAGGCAAACATTTTAATCCTGTAAACAAATCAGGATAGTCACATAGTTTTGGAGTGATTGACTGGCCCCAAAACATGTTGAATAGATTAAATAGATTAGATAGGAAAACAAGAAGGATGCTTCATGCTCATCAAATGATTTACAAAATTCAGTGCATACCAAGATTATATATTCCCCATTCTGAAGGATGGATGGGCCTCCTTAAAATTGATTACATATATAGATCTGCAATTGTGGGACTCCATACATAACTGCTGATGTCACAAGACCCAAACATAGTGAACGTTTTGAAACATGAGGAATATAAATCTAAGATGACTTGTCTGCTTAATCTAGCAGAAGCATGTCAGCATCAAGCAATAATGGAAATCAAACCAGAAGTAAATAGAAATCAGGCAGCAACTGAATGTGCCAAAAAAACAAAAGAAGGAATATAAAATGAAGGACCAAATGAGAAGGCAAGAAATATGGAAAATGCATAAATATAGTTGCAAGTATAGAAAACTTCTATAAGAACCTCATGTTGATCAGGAACAAATGCATGAATGGTTAAGGAGAGGCAAATTCAAACCAAGAGATGAAAGGTCAATATTTGTGGCACAAGATAGTGGGTTACGTACACGTTAGTTTACAAAGTCCATTGAACATGTGGGAGAAACAGACAGATGTAGGTTTTGAAAAACAGAATTTGAAACATTTGCACACCTCTTTGCTGGTTGCGACATACTTATGGCAGAAGGATTGTATACTGAAAGACATAATAATGTGGTGCGACTGTTGCATTGGGGATTGTGGAAACATTATGGTACTGAAGTTCATAGGTTCATAGGTAGGTACTAGGCTATCTGCCCAAGGGCATCTATAAGCCCAGCCAGATGTGTTGGCTTTCGTCTCCCTTTTAGATTAGTTTCCTGAGCCTCTGTCCAGCAGGGCCACTGAAGTGATCCCAGGGGTAAATTTATGATTTCCCATCCACTCGTCAAAATTTCTCTTGAAGAGAGTCAGTGAGGGGCTATGCCTAACATAGATTGGGATTCTATTCCAGAGTGAGGGAAGTCTCTGGGACAGGAATCTATCCCTCCAGCATGTCCTATTTATTATTGTGCTGAGGTTTAAATCCCTAGAGCGTGTGGCTCTAAGAGATTTGTTTTTCTTGAGGTGGAGCATTTCCATTAATTCCGGGTTAGACATGGCCTTGTACGTCAGGCAGAGATCACCTCTGAGTAGGCGGTAAGCAACCGACTAGAGCTAGAGTTTCTTTAGTCGAGCTGCATAGGGCATTTGTTTGAGGCCCACGATCCTCTTGGTGAGGTACTTCTGTGGTCTTTCCAGCTGTTGCAGGTGTCGAGTAAGGTACATCCCAAATGGGGCATTGTACTCTATTATGGGCCTAATGAGCAATGAGTTGAGGGGCACAATAACCTCTCTTGATCTAGATGTGAACCCTTTTGTGATTAGGTGGGCTACATAGAAGGATTTTCTAACCACTTTGGCAATGTGATTATCAAAGGAGAGGTTGCTATCTATGGGGTCCCCAGATCTCTAATTACATCTTCCGTATTTAGTGGATTACCACCTATGTGGTAGTTCGTGGGCACCTTGTTTTTCCCAAAGGGGATGACTATGCACTTTTTGGCATTTAGCTTGAGGCCATGATTCTGACACCAGGTATTCTTCAGCGTGAGACCTTTCTGGAGGATGTCTGTGTCAGCAGGGGAGTCGATTATGGCCCCCAGTTTACAATCATCTGTGAACTTGGTTAGCCATAGTCCTCCCATGCTTGCCTGTACCTCAGAGAAGTATATATCGAACAGGAGGGGTCCCTGGACTGAGCCCTGTGGGACGTCACTTGTAACTGGTTTAGAGTCGGACATAGCACCCGCAACTCTGACCATGTGAGTTTTATCCATGAGCCAGTTGGCAACCCATCTCGTGACATAGGGGTTAATGTTCAAGCTGGTAAGCTTATCTATAATACCAGAGTGGGGAATGGTGTCAAAGGCCTTTGCAAGGTCCAGGTAGGCTGTGTGGACTACCTTTCCCTCATCTATGGCCTTGGTAACTGTTTCAAAGAAGTCAACTAGGTTTAGGAGGCAAGATCTGCCTTTAACAAAGCCGAATTGGTTAGGGTGTCTCTATTAATGATTTCCATGATGATGCGCTCCATAACTTTGCAGACCAAGCTAGTCAGGCTTATAGGGCGATAGTTCCCAGGATCTGTTGTGGCACCACCTTTGTGGAGTGGGATAACTGTTGCTGTACGCCATTCTTTGGGTACATAGCCTGTGGTAAGGCTGAGTTTGAACAGTGAATTTAGGTGAGGGGTTAATTCATTTTGGAGCTCGTGTAAGACGCAGCCTGGGATACCATCCTGTCCCATTGATGCTATGTTTTTGGCTTTGGAAAGAGCTGCTTTCACCTGTGTGTCTGTGATATCTGGGGCTCTACATTCTTCTGGGATGGACACGGGCCCTTTTGGGGGTGAGGGGGGGTAAAGTTTGTACTGAACCTGTCAGCCAGGATGTTGGCAATGTCAGTTGGTTCAGTGTATTTTTTGCAATTTTGCACTAGCTCAGAGCAGATCTGAGAGTTGCCACCTAGATTCTTGACATAGCTAAAGAAGGCTTTGTGATTATCTTTAGAGTCTTTGGCAATTTTTCTTTCGAAGCTGGCCTTGGATGATTTTATGAGGGATGGTAGTTTCTTGCTGATACTGATCAGGGATGCCTTCCCTTTTTGGGATTTTGCTCTATCATATAATAGTTTCCTCCTTCTGTTGTATAGCTTATTTATGGCCAGGGTCCACCAGACTGGTTTCCTCTTTTTGGAGGAGTGAGTCTTGGTTTTTCTTGGGATGGCTCGATCCATGCATTCCTGTAGGTGCTCATAGAATGCATTTGTAAAGGATTCTGCGGTTTGGGCAGCATTATCCTTTAGCAAGGGGGCTTTGAAACTTTCCACCTCGGTCTTGAGAAGTGTAAAGTTTGCTTTTGAAAAGTTCTTCACAGTGGTTTCCTTGACTTGGGGTGGAGTCGGGATGTGGATGTCCAGTGTGATTAGTTTATGGTCTGATCTTACCAGTGACGGGTTTACCTCTGGTGTGGAACATTGGTTCCCCCATGTTGGTGATGATCAGGTCCAATATGTTGTCACCTCTTGTGGGAGTGGTGGCCAGTTGTTCCAGGGCATTTGAGTTTATAATCTCGAGGAAGCGTTGTGCAAATTTGTTAGTACTTGAGTAGTTTTCCCAGTCAATGTTTGGGTAGTTGAAATCACCCAATATCATGGTGTTAGGTAGAACCTTCATATTTTCCATTGTTCTCAGGAATGCTGAGTGGGGGTCCTAAGACAAGGTGGGTGATCTGTAGCAAGCTACACTCTGAAAAGCAGCCTTGCCCACTGTTATTTGCACATGGTGCAAGTGGCTGAAAAACACTGGAAATATGAGTAGCAAAGCATCATAGATAATGATGAAGTCTACATCATATGGGATCATCCATTACCAACAGTTCAAAAGATAGATGCTAGAAAACCGGATATACCGGTCCAAGAAAAGAAGACAAAAGTAGCATCGATTATTGAAATCACCACACCTAGTGACTACAGTGTCCTGTGTACAGAAAGACGCAAAGTTATACAATATCAGGATTTGCAAGCAGAAATGAGAGCAATGTGGAAGAAAGATACCCAGATAGTTCCAATAGCAGTAGGAACAACGGGCCTTATAAAAAAAGAGTCTACAATCATTTTTAGATATGCTACCAATGCATGTAACTTTGTACGAATTGCAGAAGGAGTCATTACTGGGCACATTGCAGGTGCTGCAAAGAGTAATTTTGGCTGACATCAAAGAGTGAAACAATACTAATTTCATGAACTTTAGTCATACTTTAACTTAGGAATGGGGCCCATTCCTGTCATGGTATTAGAAACCCAAAAGATTTGGAGAAATTAAAAAGAGGGAGATACCATTGTCTGGCTCTGCATATTATTTTAAATGTTTTCTCAAACACATATTCCAGAACATTAAGGACATTCAATACTTCAGTGCAATCATTTGAAAAAAAATCAAAGTTTTTTGTCTGGACATTGCAGATTTAATCTTGTATTGACATCTAGGGGTCTGTGTTTAATCATCGAACAGCACATTCATCAAATGGCTGTTCATCGTATACTAATTATTAAACCTTCCTTTAATCAAAAGGCCATAGCATTATAATGATTTTCATCGAATGATGATATTTGGTAAACATAAAGGATGAATAACAAAGTACTTACTTACTTACCGGTAACTTAGCTATAAGGAAACCTGCCCTTTCCCCACTGCAGAGCAATCTCAGAGATGGTTCATCTCATGGAGGGATGGGGGGGGGCACAGCCCCTCATATAATGTGTGTGTGGTGTTCACCTAATGTTCCTCTTGTTGGGGGCCTATGCCCCTCACTCCCCCTGCTAATTATATATAGCAACTCCAAGATTGCACTGCAGTGGGAAAAGGGTAGGTTTCCTTATAGCTAAGTTATCAGTAAGTCAGTAAATACTTTGTTATGCTTCCTTTATTTTTGCCAGCTATCATCATTCATTAAAAATAGTTATGATGATATGGCCATTTGATTAAAGGAAGATTCGATAATTAGTGTTCAACGAACAGCCATTCAATGAACATGCTGTTCAACAATTAAATATAGACCCGACATCTGGTAGTATGATTAGGAGAACAAGAAAATGCACATCTCTAGAGTGATTTCCAGCCCCACCCCTATTTAAAAATATTTTAACAAGACATTATGCTGTGCACTTAAGTCGCATTTAAATCTTACATCATTCCCATTAATTCTTAATATTTCCTTCCACCAGTAAACCTGGCACCCCTGTTTCACTGTCTCTGACACATTTTCAGATTTCTAAATATTATTTTGTTTTTTTCAGTTCAGCAACACTCCCAGTCCATTTTCATAGTTTTCTTCATGAACAGCAATTTATTTTGGATAAAAATATCGCTGTATTTATATGTATACAAATTCCATTTTCTGGCATAGGTTTTGTAGAATTCATTAAATTCTGGATAACTGTACTTTAATACCTATAGCCATCCCTACCTACCTTTGTCATTACTGGTCTTCTTAATCATAATGCATTGTTTAATGGTCTCTGTTTCATATCCATTACTTTTTCAAAGCACACAGGCATTCGTTCTCATGTTTGCCTTAATGTCTGAATCATACTCATGTTTATTTACCTCCTTGTCATTGTTTTTAGCAATTATTTTACTTGACCACTAGTCATTTTTTTGATTTGCAAGCATCCTCAGCTCTTGGTAAAATTAGATCTTTTTCACTTAATAGCTTGGCCATGCTACATCATTTCTTACAGAAGACATTATGTTACCGTTTATAAGGGTTCCATTTACATTGTTGAAAGGGCTGTTCATCAAACACCCTTTCATCAACATGTAAACACTAAACTAACAAAACTTTGAAAAGCCACATAAGCAAATTTTTTCCCGGGGGGAAAAAAATCACTTGGCCATCGTCAGGTGTTTGCCATTTCTTGCACTGTAGTGTGATCTCGGAGTTGGTATATTTAGTTAGGGGGGTTGTGGACAAAGCTCCTCACTACATAGGGTGTGACAGCTTGTTTTCTTTGTTGTTGGTCAAGTGATTTTTTTCCCCTGGTGAAAAAAATTCACATGTGGCCGTTCGAGATTTTTGTAGTTCGGTGTTTACATGTCGATGAAAGGGTGTTCAACAACATAATCTAGACCTTTTTACTATACAAATCACACATCTCACTAAATTCACTGAGTTTAGCTTTATTCATAAGCTGACCAGTAATGTATCTCTGTATGATCTTTTCTCATAAAGAACAAATGTTTAATGAAAGTTAGTTTTCCCTGGAACTGAAAGTGTTAGTTGCTTTATGGCTTTTCCCCAGAAATAGGCAGAAGTGCAACATCCTGTAATTCTTCAGACTTTTCAAAGAATTATTTGCAGTTATAAAAAAAAATCACATTTCTGAATTCAAAGCTTCCAGTTTTCAGCCAAAGTTCCTCCCAGTGAAGTAATTCTAGGGTCTTACATTTGGGCCATATTTCTAATGAAAGTTATATTGCTGTAGTTTCAAGCACACAGACTCTTGAAAAAGAATAACATTCAGGAATTTAAAAACAAACATAATTATTCACTTCTGCAGATGTATTGTCCTGTTCTAGTAGATGTTTTTTGTACTACCTGATGCATTGTCATGCCAGGTGTTTTAGTAAGTGACAGGCTCAGTAAATATGGTCTAACATCCATGATGGCTGTATTGTGACTGACATCTCTAGAACTTCTGTGCATCATTTGACATACTAATTACTATAACAAGCTCATTAGTATTTAAATATATGCACCCATATTCGACAGATGTTCTTTGCATTTCATAATCTCTTCTGGCAGCACAATGAAATTAAAGTATCTTTTAATCTTCTGAAGATTACACCCTTCTCTGCCAAGCTGACTTCATATTGCTACTTCTTAAGATTCAGCAAAGCTTCATTAAATTTGCTCAGAGCTGTAAAATAAAATTGCAATTTCATACTTGTCAATATCTGCCCATAATGAACACAGTGATCGAGCACCAACATTTTCATAATTATTGAAAGAGAGCACTTTGGGTCAGAAGTTAAAACTCAAGGTTATGACCATATAATCTGATTTAAGTTTGCATGTTGCAGATATTCAGTTCAGTAGAAGTGATATATTATCAACTAAACACTATGCCACGGTGAACTGGATCAATCAGGCAGGGCATTTACTGAGCAGACATAGAAAACACAAACCTTTAATGATGCTGTCCTGAAATTGATTAGCTGGAGATTCTGCGTGAGTTGAGTTTTTTTTCCGCCTCCAGAGCAGTTCGCCCATATACTTATAAGGCCAGACATGGGAAGTCCAAAAGGACCCCTTTTGAGTCCTCAGCAGATGAGACAGTGGCAAAGAGAATGACTTGCAGATGACTTCAGAGAACTTTTGATGAACTACTCATTTATTTAAGACAAAGGCAAGACTTTGCTCAGACTATTATTAATGAAAAGGTCAAAAAGCTGACCTTGACCAGGGAAATTATGAAAAAAGCAAATAAACACTCTGAGGAATTTCTGAGTTTGTTAGGCATACCTTACTTTGAAAAGACAGAATCAGACATATCCGGGATGGTGGTCTTTCAGGCATAAGGTCACTGCAATCAATAAGCAGCTGCAGCATAGCAAAACTGTAGGAGTGGAAGATATCTGGATTGAAAGCAAAACTGTAGGAGTAGAAGATATCTGGATTGAAAGCAAAGTTGTAGGAGTGGAAGATATCTGGATTGAAATATTGAACATTACTGTACTTTTCAAATATTGCACAGAAGAAAGAGACAATTCTTTTGTGATGGTAAATTTGGGTGTGGCTGTGCACATTTTTAAAAACTGAATGACATGTTAAGTTACAGTCACAGATATCATTGTTCTTAGCCTTCTTCGGAAAGCCTGTGAAAAGGTGCTGGAAAGGAGACTTCTTCCAATAGTGGAATGTCACATTTATATGTGTATGTGTGTATATATCTATCTATCTCTCTCTATATATATATATATATATATATATATATATATATATATATATATATATATATATATATAGTGTGTATAATGGTTAGACACCTCCACATTTAAAAACATCTGTGTAGTAACTGGTCTAAATATGTGAAAGGCACCAAAGTCAACAATGCCTTTATAACTACACAGATGTCTACTTTCTCCAATATTAGGACAGCTTGAAGGGAGTAGAGCTACATGTTTAAACTCTGGCATTAGGCAGTAACACCTTAAGGTTCCTTTGGGTTGATTTTGCTATATTGGAAAGTTTGTCAGGCTGGCATTGTGTGGATGGATAAAGCTTTAGCCAATATTTGAAAGCCTAGCGAGCAGCATGCAGACCATCATTGGCAAAACAATGTTCATAGATTAGTACTAGGCTAACTGCCTTTTTGGGCCATTTGAAGCCTAGCCAGTTACCCTATGTGTGTGTCTTGAAGGTAAACACCTTAACCATTATGTCATCCTCCCACCTCAATGTGGTTTATTAACTATATTCTGCCATGCTGACAAATATTGTACTCTCCTGGAATGACAGCAGAATCTTAGCCAGTTATTAAAGCAAGTCATCTTTTGTTCATATTGTGGCATCATCACTGGTGAAGGTAGAATGCTGCTCAATGCTAGGATCATACCAGCCTGAGACACATAGTCTGAGAGATGTATAATGTCTCTGTTCATATAGTCTAGGGAGGTACAGCTCAGGTAATTTCCACCTACATGGACTATTATAGAATCCTCCTGGCACCTGCAGTGCAATGACTTGAATGCATGGGTAACTTGATGAATCCTGATAGGCAACTAACCATTATCTTCTCATTTGTTTGGCTGGTGTTGCTTTAACTGAGTACTTTTGGGTTTGCTGATTATAATCTTTGTCAGTAGGTCTTTAGGATTTGGAAAGATTGCATTTAAGTCCTTCAGCATATGATGGTCTATGTCTGTGGTGTGTACTATATGTGGTGGTTGAAGCATGTGTGATTATGAGAACATGGTTTTTATTATGCGTACTTGTATGTGAGAGTTTTGCCTCAGTGACATTACGTATGTACATATCTCTCACACCGTTTCTTTAAGGATTAAGTGGTTGCCAGTGTACATGACACAATTACTTCTTTGTCTCAAGAAACCCATATCCACTAAACTGGCTGTGGAAAAAATTTGAAATTATATATCCATGCCAGGTCCTTTAACAGGTGAGTTACTAGAATGTGTTGCACAAGGGGCTCATAGATAGCTATTAGGGGTGCTGGGTTGCAAGACTTGAGTACACTATACAGTATTAGATTTTAATTTTTAATGGCAGGGCTACTCTATGTGTAAGATAGCTGCTCTGTGATTGCCAGTGGGCAAGATAGTTGCTGTACACTTATTGAGTTACTAGCTCCAGTTTTATGGGTAGTTTTGTCAGGACTAGATGTTTGCATTCATACAGAACACTATTGACCACCACTGCACAATGAGCTGCTCCACACCAATGCATCTAATTTATACAGGCAGAAAAAATACAATAAACTGACCAATAAACTCTCTGGCCAATGCAGTGACTGAACACATAGCTCTTCTATGTGGTTCCCAATTCAGTTAGTCCAGGCCACATTCTGCTACCACTAGAATGCTGATCCAAGACATTTTAATGTAAAACACAGAAGGTACTACTACGGGCTACAATTCAAACAGGGAGGGTTTCAGCTAGGAATGTAGGATAAGGAGGGGGTGGTAAAAATACAAGCATGGGTTGGAACTAAGGGGAAATTGATGTCTTTGTTGCTTTAATGCCATAATGCCAAGCACACAAGGAGATGCCATTTTTTTAAAGGGTAGTAAACTGACACCAATTAAACCATGTGAGTCACATCTGAGAGCAAAGAAAATATCCAGGACATATTTACACACTGTTACAAGCTGAATATATTTTTGATTCCTAAAGTACACAAAATGAATGAATATACTGGGTTAAAAACAAAGTTTGAATTTCATCAGCAAAAAAGTTTTACAAAAGACAGCATTTATAAATTGCATTTGCAGAAAATATATTGATACCTTTTGTTGAGTGTGTTATCATTTGCATTCTTTTGAGACTTGTAAAGGGTCCTACATAAAACATAAGCTAAAATATAAAGAAATAGGTAAGAAGATGAAACAGAAATACAGCGGTCAGTGCAGACAGCAGGTACATAATGGAAGAGAGAGGGATCACAAATCAGTGGGTTGGAAAATCTGGAGTGGCTATTGTTTTCATGACGATCATGACAATGGTTTGATATATCTCTGGTAATCACTGGTAGATTACTATGGAGAAATAAGACTCAGATGTTTTTATTATTTTAAAGCAATAAAGAACATTACTTAACTCTCTTTCTTTCTTTCTTTCACTCTGTCCCTCTCTCTCCCTCTGTTGGTATAGTCTTCGGTCTTTGACCTTTTATTTTTTTCTGAAAATTTTTTTGTGGGTTTCTCT
The DNA here is from genome assembly GCF_019279795.1 of Protopterus annectens. Lineage (NCBI taxonomy): Eukaryota > Metazoa > Chordata > Ceratodontiformes > Protopteridae > Protopterus > Protopterus annectens. The sequence continues at coordinate 1,281,062,719 of NC_056737.1, forward strand.
AAAGGTGAAATGTCTTGGTGATTTGCTCTTGTATTAAGTATCTTGTACAAATGCTCTTTAAAACAAGAACTGACTTTATATTGCTGGTGATGTGAGATCACTTTTGAAGGTTTTCCTATCTCTAAGCTACTTTCATTTTTTGAAGGAATTTGAAGTCTGGTGGCATTTGACTCTTGCCATGTTGTCTACAGAAGCTGATATCTTGCAGCAACTGTATTTGTTTTTTAAAAATATATATTCTTTTATTGTATCAATGTACATATTATGTGAATAATATCAGTGTGTTACTATAACAGTCAATTAAAATTTCTTTCACCTAAAGGTATATTTCCCTACTTAAAGATAAATAGTTCACATCCCATGACATCTAGTCTGGATGTTTATATTATTTTTTCTGGTTCTCATCCACTGCTAAGCTTTAGTTTATTATCCCTCTAGTCTTAAGACTCAGGTGAAAAAAAATATTATTTATAATCTGTGAACGTTCTTTTGTGCTATATGAATTCATGAATGACAGGATACAAAAGAGAATATTCTGAATATTAATTTATAGACCAAAACTATTATAAAAATATGATATGCAAAATAGCAGGGCTAAAATAATGTTCAATACTCAATTTAATCGTACATGTCTTCACACAAAAATTATTATTTTTCATTATATTACATTAGAGTAACACAATCCTGCTTGCACTGCTTTATGGCTTTTTGGCACAGAGGGTTGAGATTGTGGGCTGCAATTTACAGTTTGATTCCCTTAGCCTTTGTTTACCTACTGTGTGACCTTGAGGAAGTTACTTAACTGGACAATGCTCTTGTGTCACTCCTGAAAAAAGTGACTGTCTGTCCAGTTAGCCAACCTATTTAAAAAAACGGGTATAATTATTGTTATGACTTGCAGTTTATTTTGTAATCTGTAGTTAAATGGTTATTTTTAATATGCTCAAATGAGATTATTCAAGGGACATGTAGAGAGATAAAGGACAGCTATAAGGTACAGATATACATTAGCCCTTGATGTTGTGTGCAGCATTTCTGAGCTTTAGAAAATGTTATGTGTTTTCATGCTGTGAAAATTATAATGCAGTCACCCTGTGCAACTCTTTGTTTTGAAATGTTTTACATGTAGACTTCTTATGGTTAAACACTTTGTTTACAAAGGGATTTTTCTACAGCTTGTCTTGGATCTACTCTGTTTAAGTTAAACACAAACCATTAAGAGAAAGCACAGTTCTCCAGCTCGGCAGCATCTTCTATTTATTTCTGCACCCCTGCTTTAAAAAATAAACTGTTTCAATGATAAGAGATTAGAATCAGTAATTGCAAATGAATGACAAATCCCTCTTAACCCCATGTGTCTCTTTCTGAGCACTTCCATCAAATATTCCTCCTAAAAACATCATTAAACACAACTTTGACAGATTTACTTCCTACAAAGTGCCATTTAACAAAACCTAGGAAGGATGCGAGTGCTAGAGTAGAATTACAGGTTGCCACGGTGTTTCCTGCAAGGGGATTGACAGGGCTTCATTTTGTTATGTGGCCACCTCCAGGGTGTTGTGACAACCAGTCATTACACCTCAGAACACAGCACTCAGCAGCGGGATTCTATAGGATGCAAATGGCTTCAAATGGGCTCAATTGAAGCAAAGCAGATAATGTATCATTCATTTCTTTAAAGTGGAAGCATTTTTTTAAAGCTTGATTCAATTTAGAACAAAGAAAAGATTCCAGAGCACATTTTAGTTTACACTAGGTGTTAAGCTGAACTTTCATGCCAGTTAAGAAGTAAAAAAGGATAATGACATTTTCAGATGTCAAGTCACAGTCTGTAGGAAGCCATGGAAAAAGACTAAACTCATTTTTTAAAATGTCCTGTTTGAGGTGGTACAGAAGCAGTTGTTTTATAATAACTTCTGGTGCAGATTTTAGGTACATAGAATGCATTTGTTGTGTACTCCAATCTGTATTATATGGATGCATCGAGAAGAAGCATAAGAAAAATATCTTCGATTAATTAAACAAAATGTGTCTTTAACACACACAATTGCATTATAACATGGAGAAAGTGTTTAATAAGCATTGAAGACTGAACCACAAATACTTAAAAGTTTTCTATTCGTGAAAATACTAATTTGTTTTATCTTGGTTGATATGGTGACTCATTTTTTGTTGATTAAACATTACTTTAGGCTTATTTCTGTTAATAAGTCACTACAATCTGGAATGAACTTCTAACTTTTACCAGCTTGTGATGTTTGTTACTTTCTGTAAAACTGTTAAGCCCTCACAAGTAATTTGATTTGTGAATTTACTAATACATGCTGTCTTCACACTGTTGATATAAAGAAGGGACAGGACAATAATGTAGATTTTATCTCAGTTGTATTGTACCAGTAGGTTCTCTGACTCTTTTTTGTGAAGTCTGTATGACTCCTGTGTCTATTTAAAATTTTACTGGGTGATTGGTTTCACCCTACCCGATTCCAAAGACATACTGACAGGTGAAAAGGAAATCTATGTTTTTGTGGTGTGTGTGTGTGTGTGTGTGTGTGTGTGTGTGTGTGTGTGTGTGTGTGTGTGTGTGTGTGTGTGTGTGTGTGTGTGTGTGTGTGTGTGTGTGTGTGTGTGTGTCTGTGCGCACGTGTGTGAGAGAGTGTGTCTGTGTATGCATGTCCATCCTGTTGTAGACATACCCCATCCATTACCTTTCTGCCTTATAAGCACTGTTTGCAGAACAATATATAGCTTCCTATGGACCTGGATAAGATACAACATGTCTTAAATGAATGGGTGAATAACATATTGATGCTAAATTGAGCAGCTCATTGTAGCACTAATTCAACATCAGATATTATACAAACAGAATTCTCACACTTCTCAGATCTTTCTGATGTAGTATTCATTATTCATTTATTTTTTGGTGCTCTCCAAGTTTTTCTTTCATCCTGACATTGCTTTATTCTTCAAGTTTTTTACAGCTAAGTCATTATCTAACCCTTAACTTCTATTTTGTGCTGTTAGGATTCAACTACTACAGCAATAGTTTTCTTCAAACTTGTTTAAGCTGAATTATTCCAGCTGCTTTGCTCTAGTCAGCAAAACGAGACTTTACTTTCCCTGTTGACTGCATCTCTAACTTATAACTTACCCTACTCCTGGTTTCAAAACCAGACCTGAATGAACACTTAGTCTATGTACGTGTCGACTATTGTCTTTTTAACATAAACTTGTGGGTTATCCCAGCCTTTCTAATCTTCTTGCAGAAATCAAATTTTAATGATTGAGAGATGCCACAAAAAGCTAACTCAAATCTCTTTATGATACAGTGCAGATTTATTAGAAAGGCATACAAAAGCACTGAGCAAATGACTCCTTTTTAAAATGTGTCTCTCCTAAAAATGCTATGCAGATCATACAAATATCCACTTATATATTGAAAGCTTCAGGAAACACCTGTTTTGTTTGGAGTTGGTAAATTCACGTGCCTGTCAATCATGGACTTTTCTGATTATTTCTCATTTCCCTAGAGAAAATAAAAATAAAAAAAATAAATAAATAAGCTCATGATGTTTGCATAATCATTACAACAAATTTTAGCACTGTGAGTTCTATCTTTATACAGTTTGTTAAAGCAGTGTTGCTAAACCATTTAGATTACAAACTAAAAAAATGACAACTGTCCCGAAATTTTGGGACAAAAATATTTCCTCAATTTTCTTTAATAGTTGCATAAAACTGATATTTTGTATCTGAAAATGTTATATGAAATAGCATAAGCAACTCAAATGCTACAAGAATGAGCTTTCATTTGTGCAAAAAATTGAAATTCTAAATTCTGCACATTGCACTGACATTGGGTTTGTTTTATGCAGCAAAATCTCAACTTTTTATAGAAAATGTACCACTCTGGGCATTTGAAAAGTAGGCAACCCTCATGATGCTGTTTATTGAAGTGAGCCCAGGCCATCTCCCTCCTCCCAGGATGAGCAAAGTGATAATTAACCACTTACTCCCCACACACCCACCCCATCCCGCCCCTGCAGCTTCAGCAGCACCTGTGTCACTTATTAAATACTGTTTGTCTGAAATGCAGTCAGGGTTTTATTTCTTTGCACAACAGAGTCACTGTATAATGTGATCCTAATAAAATAGGCAGGTCATCTCATCTCCGTGGTACAAGTACCATCTGGTTGTGCACAAACCCACCCCTACACCCCCCCCTCACACACACACACACACACACACACACACACACACACACACACACACACACACACACATACACATAGCATGGAAGGCACAAAAACATCATCCAATGATGACACTGAGATCAAACAAGCAAGCATTAGATGTACCACATCCTCTTCCCAGTTATCCACAAGCAAAATAAAAGGCAGTGCAGGAAAAGAGGTAATCTCTCTTTGTATTTGGAATAAAGGAAACCCTTTTATTCACTGCAGCCAGTTCATAGGCGGAGCTTGATCCTATGGATTGCATGGATCACATGTGGGGAACATGTGGATTCCTATGTGTCACACAATTCCTTCTTCAAGGCATGGACTGATTTGGTAAAGTTAACTTGGATGGGAAGTTTAGTTTATTTAATAGGTGTGTCCCATTTCATTGTGTGCTTGATAATGTTTATTAAGGGTGACTGTCCTTTTGGCATTAAGACACCATAAGCTGTCTTTTAAGCACATCATTTCCAATAATAATGGGTCTTTAATGCAGTGTATAACTGACCTATGTTAACTCCAAATCATTATTAATATACAGAGAAAAGTGAGAGAGTGAGATGTAGTTTATAAGACACACATTAAAGCCCTTTTATCCTCTTTGTGAGGCATCCTTGCTTCTTTATCATTTGCTTAAGATGGCATGAGAGGATATTATAGAACAAGATACAGTTTTCTACCTGTATACTGGGGCTTTCAAACCACTGAGGATTAGGTGATCAAATCCGTATACTTTGAGAAAATAGTGCCTATGTGGAAATGAAATGAAAGATGTCTGTCTACAAGGACACAAAAGTCTGTTAGCCATGAACATTTTATAAGGCTGATAGGGTGAGGGGTGTTGTCAAATTGCAGAGGAAGCGTTTTTTGAATTTATAGATAAAGTCATTTCTATTTCACTTTAAAATTAAAGTACCATTTGAAGTGAAAGTAATGTCAGAAGGGTTAAGGTCAATGCTCACAAATGTGCAGTCATTCATTTAGTGAGCCAGTCAGTTGAGCCAGTTTTGATTTGTGAGAAAAAAAAAAATGACAAAAATTAGTAACCCCATGCAGAGTATTGAGAGACTTCACCGGTATGAAGAAATAAAGAGAAGAGCAGTCATTCTATTTGTTTCTTGTTTTGTATGACCCAGCTTATTCCCACTGCATATAGCTTAACATCATTCAATGTTATGTATCATTTCTTCACTTGGTTACTGAAGAATACTTTAGCAAGTTTGATGTAAGCTACAAGAAGAGAAAATCCTTCATACAGGGCAGCAGTCACACTCACAAAGAAATTTACAGTGTCAGGCATGCAAGATCAACTTTTGAGAAAACTGTACTTTGTTAGGTCATTGTGAAGCAGGTTGCTACTGTCTACTTGAATCATTCCTGTGATTTTTTTTTTCTTTTCCTATTATACTTGGAATCATTCTAAGATAATTATGGCATCCTGAGCAATCTCATTGGATCAGTCAGCTAAGATGATATATTAGTCCTCCCCTTGCAACTTATACTTGTGAGTATGATTGGCCTGTTATTAATTACTTATGTCTGTGGAATGGCTTCTTTTGAGAATTGGGACTACAATAGTCTGCTTCTGCACATTGGAGATATAGTTCATTTTAATACTCTATTAGAACATGCATAATGGATTTTACCAGGTAACTTCTGAGTCTAGCAATTATAATTTCAAGTAAATAAACTGGTCCAATGAAGCAGAGATTTTTGAGCTTATTGAGATAAGGGTTAACCATTCTAGATATACATTCAGGTGGAACGGTGTTGCATGGAGAATGACTGATGAAGTTCCAATTTGTAGCTTTAAATGTGTTTCAAAGCTGTGTCTGAACTATATGGCTCTGTTAATGTGAACCTGTTTTGACTGTGCACACTGCATTCTTGTTTACTTGCCTTATTTTTGCATGTGGTTATAGAAAACGTTCTCAGTTGTCTTTTTTTTTACTCAAATATTTTTATTTAAATTCATTAAAACATTATAGCAATACAATATATATTTTAGAGCATACATTTGAATATAAAACGCAATAACTATTTACAATATATACACAGGACTGAAATAGTGTACACGATATTTCCTAAATAGTAAAAAACAACTGCTTATAAAGTCTTAAGAAATCTTAGAAACAGTTAGAGTCCATTTGAAAAGTTTTGAAGAGATATAAAACGTTTATCCAAGGATTGACAAAATTCTTCAAATATATTCTAAGCTCTTTTGTTCTGGTTTGTTTAGATATCATTTATTTTAAAAAAGCAAGAAAATCATCAAAATTCAGAGAAGAAACATAATTCCACTAACTGCTAAATTGTCCATAAAAGATGTAAGTTGTTTTTATTCAAACCTTCTTATATATTAAGAAAAATATTGTTTTGGTTAATGAAAATGAATCCAAAAATATGGCTTAAGAAGATCATCAATATGTATCCAGTATTGCTTTAATCTAGGACAATCATAAAAAATATGAAACCAATTTGCTTTACAGGATACTAAACATCTCCAACAAGTTGCAATTTCTGATTTACTGAATTTAGCTATTTTATCTGGAGTTAAAAAGGGTCTGTTGAGAAATATCCAGTTAAAAATGCTCCAGTATTGAATCCAAGATGTAGACTGAATGAAGGATAAAAGCTTAACTTTTTCCACCTGAGAATAATTAGAAGGGAGCCTTTTAATTATAAAATTCTAGTGTTTAGTAGTTAAAGTGGTCTTATATTTTATTAGGATACCATATCATTTGGATATGTTATCAGTTTTAAAATTATGTAATAGTTCAGATGGATAGAAAATTAAAGAGGGTTGGTCCAGAAAAGATTAATTTTTAATAACTCTGCAAAGATCTTGCAAGGCAAACCATATTCTTCAGTAAGCTGATGAGTGTTCAATATGTTTAGATATTTTATACAATGTTGCCAGCAATTAAAATTCTTAACTTCCCAAGTATTAAAAATGCGATCGGTCCTCAACTGGTGCAAAGGGAACAGAACTGACCCTACAAATAATATAGTAATAACAACAGAACAAAGTACATCTACAGCATTAAACATAGGTTAAAACTACTGTAATCGCTAGTGTTATACCCTCTCTAGAATGCGCTACCAAGGATGCCAGCAGTTATTTAGTCCTCTTTAAAACTGTCTTTCTCTATCTTCCCTCCCCTTCAAGTCTACTTACACCCCACTTAATCTGTCCAACAAGTACCTTTTTTTCTTCAGTTTCTCTGTCTGCATTTTTCTTCTCCCAAAGCATGTCTAAACTGTGTTAGTTTAGCATTGCGTACTTCCCTGTCTATAATAATCCCTGAGATAATAGTAATTGCAATAGTACATAGGATTCCATCCACAAGAACTCTCCCCGGTACCATAAGCAATGACTTACCTGCCTTCATACTACAACAAAACACCTTATCACTTAGCAGACATCACTACAAACTACAGACCTATCCCATTTCTGCCCTACCACATTTAATGACACCCTACAACACATCATTTGGAACACTTTGAAATTCATCCCCCAGATGAAGTTGTGGAGTTCTTTAACTTTGCATTTCTCAATATCATAGACAACCAAGCTCCACTCATTCTAAGGAGGATAAAAACTAATCACACCACCTGGCTCACAAAACCCACCAAACAGCTAATGGCCACAAGAGATAAGACATGGAAACACTGGCAAAAACACAAAAAACATCTCAGACCTGACAAAATATAAACATCTCCATAATCAAGTAAAGCAACTAGTTAAAGAAGACAAAAAAGTTCACTTCCTTAGCTTACAAAACCTCCATAAACAAAACCCTAAAAAGTTATGGAGCTGCATCAATTCCTTACTAAACCCTGAGTCAAATAATAATCCTTGCCTGAACCCTGACAAAACACCCACAGAAATAGCTACACTCTTTAACTTCTATTTCATCAATACTATTGCCAATCTAATTGACACTTTTCCTCCCAACATATCCCCCCAACACATCCCTACTCCTCCTTCAACCAAACTCTCTCTCTCTCACCTATGCCCACCAACACAATAAAAAAGCTGTTCCAAAAACTCAAACCTTCCTCCAACACCCCAGACACCTACCTCCTGAGCTCTTATAAATCAAAGAAAATTCTATAGGCTTCCCCATCAAATTTCTTATTAATGGATCTATTCTGCAATCCTAAATACCCACTATTTGGAAAAGGGAACACATACTGTATCTGCATAAAGGAGGCACTAACACAGACATCTCCATCGTCTGATCCAATGCTATCCTCTCACCCCTCTCTAAGATCCTGGAAAAATGCATCCACACCCAGCTTCCTCACTCTGTACTTCACAACCAAATACTTTCTCCCACTCAACATAGATTTTCACCAGGTCATGGCACTACTACAGCTCTCTTATCCTTCTCCGACACAGTTAATCAGGCCCGAGATGATTGAAAATGTCCTTTCTCTCTGAAAACATCTCCCACTCTCTCCTACTCACCAAACTATCTGGAATAGGCATGTGACACCAATCCCAAGACTATTTCTGAAACTACATCGCCAACGGGCAACAATCAACCAAATGACAAAACTCATTATTTTCCTTTCTCGACACAACTATAGATGTTGCACAAGGATCCTTATTAGGGTCCGTTTTGTTCAGCATCTTTATTAACAACTTTCACACCTCTCTTACTCAAAGTACTGTCATCCAAAACACAGATGATTCCACAATCATCTGTGGTGCCAACATGCCATCAGAGCTACACCAACTCACACAAGATGCCCTCACTACTATAGATATATGGATGCCCAATAACCATCTTGCCCTAAACCCTAACAAAACTAAACTTGTTCTTTTTCTACCAAAAATATCCACTCCACTAAACAAGGAAAATTTTACCATCCAAGCCCAAAACTGCACAATAATTGAAGCTGTACCATATGCCAAACTGTTAGGTATCATCATAGATGAAAACTTGACTGTTGACCTGCATATTCATATGAATATTAAAAAAAACACCAAAAACTGGGAACTCTCTATAGGCAAAAGTACTTCCTCAGCCATTTGCCAAAACTATCTCTCACCTGTTCTTTCCTACTACCCTCTCTTCTTTATGGCACACTTCTTCTGACTAATATTCATGCCTCTCTCAAACCCAAACTAGCCTAATGCTACAATAAAATTGCTAAATTTGTAACAAATGCGAATCATTCTTCTCACCACTGCTCAACTCTGTACCAATTCAACTGGTTGGAACTACCAAATCATCTGTCACTTATTCAATTAACCAGAGCACACAAATATATTTACAAAACCATCAAATTGCCCTTCTTTGTCTTTCCTACTCACACAATATCATCCAAACAGACCTCTCCAATAATCAACTGATCCTAAATGTAGTGAAACTAACCCATGCAACAGGACAAATGCACTATTCATTTACTGTAGCTAAGTTCTGGAATAATCTCCCACCATCAATAAGGTCTATCAGCAGTGTCCGTGTCTTTAAAAAAATCCTTGAAACAATACTTCACCTCTCTATGGCAGTGCAACTGTACTAAGGATGTAGTTCCTATAACTTGAACTCATCTTCCTCTTCCCACCCTGGACTCTTCCCTTCTTTGTGCAATATTTCACAACCTAAGTTTTCTTCTGCTCAGAGACTTTCCTATTACATTTACTCTCAAAAGTAATGCTTTACCTTTGCTTTTACCACCAGACTGTGTTTCTAGATGCCTAACCTTCTGTCAAATTTTAGCCTTCTGACATCTGGACAAAACAAACTACCTATATAGTACTATCTTACAACTTACATATATTTTACACCAAGCTCTTCCTATCACAAACTGGACCTACTGCTAAATGCATTGTTATGAGCCATGATCTACCTCGCTAAAGACTGGTCTTATATTGACCTATTGTATGTTGTTCTGATATGACTGTTTATTACTGTCCACTGTATGTTGCTGTACTGAATTTGTACTATGCTGCTCATATGTAATCTATTGCTTTATAATATATGTATAATGTTGTGCCATATGAGTCTATATATGTACTCTGTATTAGTTATACTATGTCTGGAGCTTTTCTCCTTAGACCTCCACAGAAAATGGGCTCACATTGATGCAGTGGACTATCCCAGTAAACAAATTCAAATAAATAAATAAATAAATGTGGAAATGTAATTTGTCTGGAAAATTATTTGTGATTATGAAAGATATTAGCAATTCAAACCAGATTTTGATATCTACATTAGAACTGACACATTTCCTAAAGCTGTTGAAGATGTGGTTTAAGGAATTTAGCTTTATAGGTTTAGTTATAGTATGCTGAACAATATAGCAAAGGAAATACCAACATTTTTTAGAAAGGTTACTTATAGGGAATTTTGTTAACAAAGTATTTTCATTTCATAATATTGTAAGATATATGGATTTTCAGTTCAGATTATCATTTGGATCAATCCATTTATGAAATCCTTAAATAATGATGCTCTGATGTATGTGTCAATATATGAAAACTTTATACCACCTTGATCCCATATTCTAATATGATGTAGGTAAGCAATTATATTCATATTAGGATACCATAAGAAGCTTATTAGCATTTTTTTTATATCTTTAATAAATTTATTTCCAGGAGAAATATTGAGGGCTAAAGCAATGTAAAGAATTGTTAGCAAAGGAGTCATTTTTATCAAATGTAAACTATCTTTGAAAGAAATTATAATTTTATTCCGTTTGACTGCATAATTATATATTAAAGATACAATATTATTATAATTAGTTTCTATTGTTTTTTTCTATAGTATTACATAAAATTAGGCCCAAATAATTCAGGGAACTTGCTTGTTCTCCAATGATGTTTTGATTATTAGTCTGATTTTTTTTCTTATTATTAAGTATGATATGCTTAGATTTCTGTTTATTAAAATGAAGACCAGAATGTCTTTGAACATTCTTCATAATGGAATCTAACCCATATAAAACTGATTGGGAGTTAGGTAAAGTATGTAAAATGTCATCAGCAAAAAGTGTTACTTTAGAGTTGTAATGAATATAATCATTAATTCCTGTAATTTTAGAACTATTTTCTATCTGAAAGGCAATGACTTCAAAGGCAAGTGTACATAGAATAGGAGATAGTGGACAGCCTAGTTTTGTACATTTAGTTATGGGTATATTGTGTGAAATGAAAGAACCTAATTTCACATAAGCTAAGTTGTTCTTGTAAATGTTTTTAGCATGGAAATGAAAGAAGAAGGAAATGCTAATGAGGTCAAAATTCCAAAAAGATAATCCCAGTTGACAGAGTCAAATGTCTTTTCTATATCAAAATTAACTAATAAAGATTCTTCATTCTCTCTGTTTAAAATTCAATAAGAATAATTATTTTAATACTATCATGGGTGTGCCTTTTACAAATAAATACTGACTGATCATTATTTATTATTTCTAAGAGTGAAACTTTCAATATGTCAACAAATATGGATGTGAAAATGTTGTAATCATTGTTTAAAAGGTAAATGGGTCAATAGCAACTACAAAGTTGTGGGTTTTTCTTAGATTTGAGAATAGGGTGACCAATGATTATCTCCAGGATGGCGGATGATATTTTGAATTTGTACTTCAATTAAAATGTTATGAAGTAAAGATATTATAGTTAAAGGTAATAGTTTATAAATTCCTATAATAATGCTACCTGTACCATGGGCTTTATTAGGTTTATACTTCTTACTTTTATCTTTAATTTCATTTATAGATATTTGCTTCTCAAGATCTGTTTTAAGATTCTCAGGGATTACCTTTAAATTAAGGGAAGATAGTTGTGTGTCAAAAGTATTACTTGTTAGATTATTAGAGTTATACTGTCTGGTGTAATAAAATCAAAAAGTTTCAAGAATATCACCTATGTTGGAAAATGATTTGTTGTAACGTTCATGCAGTAGATTCATAATATTAATAAAAAACTGTACCAAAGGCTAGAAGGTACTTATAAACACTTTAATCGATAAAACTGGTAAGTGCTTTGGTAAAAACATCTTCAGCCATATCAAATTATAAAATTCAGTCATTAAATAAAGATTTAAAAAAGAACCAACCAATGAATACACAATTCTCATACACATGATGAAAAAGTAATTAAAACCTCCTACTCTTCAATTTAGGTTTTAAAGAAACCTTGTCATTAAGTCCAAAACCTTTATCAGCTTGCAAATCTAATATCCAAAACAACTCACTGTTTTCAGAGTGATTAATAATATCACCAAGTCTACCATTTTCATTTACCATCTCAATAACTTTAAAATTAAAGTTATGTGTAATATCAGTGTCTTTAATGTGCCTAGCCAGAGAGTTGTTAACATTCAAATTCCTGATATCCCTCTGATGCTCCCTCATTCTTTCAAACAACATCCTATTTGTTTTACCTATGTAAAATTTTTAGCAAACATCACACTGTGCCAGATAAAATAAATTTCTTGTCCTACAAGTTGCATTAACTTTAAAATTATAAATAGGACATACAGAAATGCCCACCACTCACATAATATTATTCAACTTAGATTGAATTTTGACTCTTACTGATTGATTATGCATATGTTTTGGGGTTGAGGCATAAACATTTAATTTCAATCTTTCTAATGCCAAATTCATCTCATGTGTTAAAATATCTAAGCATTTTTGTTCAGTTCATCTATTTTCTTCGTGTCATCTAACAATAGGTGTGTAGATCTAGGCTTAATTGTCAAAAGTTGTAAATGAAAATTGTATATCTCTGACTCCCAATCTTTTAGTTTATTTTTGTATTAGGTGACAATTTTGATGTAGGCCTTTAGAGTATCCCACACTATTGTTATATTAATATCAGCAGTATGATTTACTTCCAAGAAGAACTGTAATTCTTTTAAAAAACAATGTTTAAAGTCTTTGATTTTAGTAATATAGGCTGGTATTCTAGTTATGGAAATGAAGTTAGCAAAATCAAGTTGTAACTTAAGCATGAGATAGCTGTGATCAGAAAGACGACATGGGAGTATAGACAAAGATGAGATTTTAATTTTAAGTCATTGGAAACTACAATCCTATCTATTCTTGTTTGTGTTTTAAATCTGTGATCTATATGAGAAAAACATAATGAGTTATTGTGTTTGGAATTGTTAGTATAATATATGTTAAGGAATCCCAGCCATTTTTTAAAACATTTTGCTGTGCAAGTGAGTCAAGGTGGATGACTGTTTGTGGTGTCAAAGAAATCTAAAATGCAGTTGAAGTCTTCTCCTCCCAATATAAGATTGCCTTTGTAAACATTAGTTATGAGATCAAGATGAAATTTTGCTTTTGTTACTCCTAAACCCAGAAACCAATAAAGGTTAACAAATATCCAAATTCTGTTATCAACCTTTAAAATAATAATGTTTAATAATTCTTCTAGATCTTTGTATTTGTAAATAATTTGTGGAGTAACAGTGGGCAGGATTCATGAAGGCTTGCACAGAGTCTAAGAATAGAGTAAGACTCCATGCAGCCAACATGTTCGCCGAGCGATCCAGGAAGAGACGGTAGGGGTGTGCAACAGAGCTGTCAAAACTAGTCTTACACGGACAGGGCTTGAATATGCAAATTACCTCAATTGCAGGTGAAAGCTATGCAAATGAGATACATTTGCGATCCAGGAAACCCTGTCTGAGTAGGAGTAGTGTTATTTGCAGAAATGTACTCAGTTTACAACTGAATACGGTTCTGCAAATAGCAAAACGAAGCCGTGACAGCTCCAAAAAAAGGATGCATTTACAGGGGGAAGCATGCCAATGGCCAAAAATACGGCCATTGGCAATGTTAAGTGATGCAAAATAAAAATAAAATAACTTGTTTTTTCATCCCGATCTTCAGGGTTTAAGTGTAATGCAGCGCCGCGCAAATGCGCTGTGCCCTAAAAAGCAGAAAATCAATAATTAAGATCCACAAATGTGGATTTTATTGCTAATATGAATTTACAATGCAAGTGAATGGCAGGCTGAAGACAACATGGCCACCGAGTAGAGGTTGCTAAGGGGGGAAGCTCAGTCTAAGAGATGTAACCAAACATTAGTAGGCAATCTTATGCAAATGAGGGTTAGGATAGTGAATCGCAAGTTTACATAGCAAATGAGAACAGTCAATGGAGTGTAGAAGTAGGATAAAGGGAGTAACAGAGTAGAAGATAGGTGACATCACGAGGGGGGTATGTATGAAAGAAGTGAAGCTCACTGGAGCAGAGTGGCATGCGCCAGCTGTCATTTACATATCATTGAAAGAGGTGTGTCAACAGGTAGGCGCTAGGTAAAGTCAAGAAATTGAAGGTGTATGCCGTGGATAACACCAAAGTTTCTTGCTGAGCGTGCATGCGCGCATGTGCACGCCAGTAAACCCGAGTAAGACAGTGTACTACGTGTAAGCGTGTGTGTGCGAGTGTAAGCCGGAGTAAGCATATATAAGGCTGAGTAAAGAGTTGTAAGTGCATTTGTGCCGGTGTGCATACTTTTTAACAAGAATAAGCAAGTTTTAGTCCATGTAAGCATGTGTGTGCACGTGTGAGCTGCTGTGCATGTGTTTGCGCTTGTGTGAGCGGTGCTCCCCCCTGAGGAAACATAAAGGAAAAAGGAAGCACAACAAATAGTAGGAAGTTACCAGGGAGTACTAAAAGAGCTAGCAGATGAAAACAATCAGAATCAGGCAATTACACAGGCAGTACCCTAGCCCAGCCCAGCCCAGTACTTAAATCTCTGCAAACAACAGTCCATTATGTTTCTCTCAAGAGACACTGCAACACTGCAGTAAGCTAATAGAAGTGAAAACTGAAAAAGCTTTACTGAGACAAAAAATGTTAGGGGCTGCCATTGCTGTTATAAGGTGACATATGCAACATGCTGATGGTGGTGATAATGCAAATGCTGTTGGACAACCCACAGTTAGGAGACGGAGGATAGTGTACAGGCCAAGGGTAACCTACCAGGGGCTACATGAGCTGGAGATAGTGGAGCGCTATAGAGTGGACAGAGACCTCTTGCAGCAAAGTGTTGAGCTGTGCAGGCCACGCCTCACACACAGAACCAACAGAGGGGAATGCATCCCAGTGGAAACCAAGGTATGTGCTGGCCTAAGAATATTAGCAACAGGTACCTTCCAGAGGCCAACTGATGATATGATGGGGTTATCACAGGCATCAGCATCCAGGGTACTGCACCAGTTCCTGGATGCCATGTCAGCACATGTCGGTGATCATGTATATTTCCCCAATTCCCGTGAGGTATTGGCCAGCAATATGCATCTCTTCAAGCAAATAGTGGGAATACCCTGAGGTAGTGGGTGTAATAGACTGCACGCACATATGCATCAAAGCACCAGCCAGTGAGCTGGGTAGGGTCTACTTCAACCGCAAGGGCTTCCTCTCCATCAACTGCCAGGTTGTGTGTGATGCCCAGGGCATAATACTGAATGTGTGTGCTGGCTGCCCTGGAAGCTACCATGATTCCCATATCTGTCATCTGATGCAGCTGTACCAGACATTTGCCAACGGGGACATCACACATGGTCACCTAGTGGGGGATGCTGGCTATGCACTGGAGCCGTGGCTGATGAAACCCATCAGAAACGCACACACACCTGAACAGGAATGCCATAATGAGGCACACGCACAAACACGAAATGTAATCTAGCGTGTGTTTGTTCTGCTCAAGTCATGGTTCCGGTGCCTGGACACATCTGGTGGAGCCATGCAGTACTCACCAACTACATGTACCCAAATTGTCATGGTATGTGCTATGCTACATAATATGATCCTGTGAAAACAGCTGCAGCAGGACCAGCATAGGCCTGGGCCAAACAGCCCCCCACCATTGCCAATGCCATCACAGGCAAAGCATGACTCGGAGGAGGAACAACCTAAGCCTGCCCCAGTAGGCAGAAGGTGGCGTGCCCAGTATGCTTTGTCCTTGGCAAAGAGGCAATGCATAGTACATACACTGGTTCAGTAGGAACTCTGGAAATGATACCTCTCTCTGACTCACACATATAGTAAAAGGGATGCCTAAGTTGACACTACCTGCTTTCAAACATGTGTAGGGAGTGTAGTATGTGCATCCGACATAGGCAGCCCTGCTGCACCACCTGAGGCATGATTGCCATGTGTTAAGCAATATAAAGCAGTGCTAAACATCATTTACCACCATGTAGTATATGTAAACAAAATCGCACACACCAACTAGCACAACTGTGGTCAATGCTGAGTAATATTGGCCAACGTCCAGCAATGTTGGTTAATTCTGAGCAATGTTGGACAAGCTGGGTCTAAGTAGGGCATAGCTGAACAAAAGCCAACATGCTCATATTTGCTCTACTGGCCCTTAGGCAGTCTGGTCTGCTCAGTATGAAAATCTAAAGCAGTGATGGGTTTGAACCCAGGATACTGTGCACTATAGTCATAGTACTGAACCACTAAACCATGACAGCATTTCAGTGGTCAGCCTCTATGAAGAAATGTTGATAAGTCTATGCAAAGTATCTCATGGAAACCCTGCAGGCACATTATAATCCCTAATGAGTTATGACACAAAGGTGAGTCCTGCAGTAAGAATAGAACCTGACTTTCAACACACACAGTATAAATGTTAATATTGGACATGTACACACACATCAACAAATGTAGTGGACCTCAGACAGCAACATACTGAAAGGTCACACTGGACATGCTCACACACTTGAATAAATGAGACAAATGTCAGGCAACAAAACACTGACAGTCTGAACTGGGCATGCTCACACACTTAGGCCATGTCAGAGTACAGCAGTGGGCCACACATATCTGGCAGTTGCATGTGTTAACCCAGGAACCTCTCACTATCCAGCAATCTGC
Organism: Protopterus annectens; assembly: GCF_019279795.1. Classification (NCBI taxonomy): domain Eukaryota; kingdom Metazoa; phylum Chordata; order Ceratodontiformes; family Protopteridae; genus Protopterus; species Protopterus annectens. The sequence continues at coordinate 1,281,079,825 of NC_056737.1, forward strand.
CCTGTGCACACAGTTATATGACAACAGACACATATATAATATAGTGGAACCCTGTCATAATCAAATATGTTCTGCAGATACCTAAGTTGTTCATAGAAAGTGGGAAAGCAAAGACGATAAAAACCTGCAAACAGTATCATCAATAAACATTGTGCATCCTGAACATTATCATAGGTTCAGAGGTTGATACTAGGCTATCTGCCCTAGGGCATGTACAAGCCTAGCCAGAGTGTGTTTGGCTTTCACAACCCTGTCAAATTAGAATACTGTGCCTGTGAATAGTAGGTCACACAAGATAGCCCATTTACGTTTAGTCTATTGTGCCTCTGTCTAGAACCCAGAAGATATCCAATGGGTAAACATACGATCACCCATCCACTTGTCAAGATGTCTCCTGTAGGTGGTCAGTGGGTGGCTCTGCCTATGCGAAACTGAGATTACAATCCGGAGTGAGTGGAGCCTCTGGGATAAGAATCTGTCCCTCCAGCATATCCTATTAACATCTGTGCTGAAGTATATATCCCTGGAGTGTGTAGCGCCAAGGGAGTCGGATATCCTGAGGTGGAGCATGTCCATTAATTCTGGGTCGGATATGTCCTTAAACAACAGGCACACATCACATCCGAGTAGTTGGTAAGCGACTGAGTAGAGCTGGAGTTACTGTATCTGAACTGTGCAGGGATCCATGTGAGTCCCTGCATCTGCTTGTTGAGGAACATTTGTGGACATTACAGTTGCTGCAGGTGTCAGCTAAGGTACATCCCAAATGTGGCATTGTAACCAAGCATGGTCGTGATGAGTACAGCAGCACAATGACCTCACTTGATCTACATGTGAAACCATATGGGATAAGGTGGGCTATATAGAAGGTCTGTCTAACCACTTTGGCAACGTGATTGTCAAAGGCGAGAGTACGAACAAGTCGTGTCCCCAAACCCCTAACAACTACTACCATATGTAATGGATTACTACCTATGTGGTAATGTGTGGGCATGTTGTTATTCCCAAAGAGGATGACTATGCAACTAATGGCATTTAGCTGTAGGCCATGGCTCAGGCACCAGTCATCCATCTCTATGAGACCCTGTTTGAGTATGCATGTGCCAGCTGGAGAGTTGATTATGGCACCCAGTTTGCACTCATTTGCAAACATGGTCAGCTATATTCCTCCTGTGTTAGCCTGTACATCACACAAATATATACTGAACAAGAGAGGTCCCAGGACTGAGCCTTGTGGGATGCCATGTGTAACTGGTGTAAAGTCATTCATGGCACCTGCAATACTGACCATGTGGGTGCTCTCCCTGATCCACGTAGCAATCCATCATGTGAGATATGTGTAGATATCGATGCCGGTGAGCCTATGCATAATGGCCGAGTGGGGTATTGTGTTGAAGGGTTGTGCAAGGACCAGGTAGGCTGTGTGGATAACTGTCCCTATGCTGATGGACCTGGTAAGTGTTTAAAGAATATGAACAGGTCCAAGAGGCAAGATCTGCCCACAACAACGCTGAAATGTGTAAGACCCAGTGTCTGTAAGTTCCTGATGTCTATGTGTATGAGTCCCATTACAATATGCTCCATAGCTTTGCAGACCAGGCCAGTTAGCCTTATAGGCCGATATTGTCTGTGGTCTGTTGTGGCACCAACTCTGTGTAGTGGGATCACTGTCGCTGTACGTCATTCCTTGGGTACATATCCTGCAGTAACTCTGATATTGAACAGTGACTTAATGTGAGGGTTACGTCTGTCATGAAGCCCGTGTAAGATGTAGGCCGGGACACTGTCTGGTCCCATTGATGCTGTGTTGTCCACTGTGGGGAGGGCAGCAATCACCTGTTTAGTTGTGATGTCAGGGAGGTTACACTCTGTTGGGATGGACAGTTGCTCCTTAGGGGGGATGGGGGGGAGACATCTGCACTGAACCTGTTTGTCAGGATGTTGGGAATGTCTGTGGGATCAGGGTATGTTTAGTCAGTATGCAGTAACTCAAAGCATATTAGTGAGTGTCCACCCAGGTACCTGAATTAACTGAAGAAGGCCTTATGATTGTCCTATGTGTCTGGTGCAATTGTCCATTATAAGCGGGCCTTAGATAAATACATGAGTGATTGTAGCTGTCTGCTAGTACAGATCACAGATGCCTTTCCTGTCTGGGATTGTGCTCTATCATGTAGTAGCTTCCTCCTTTCATTGTATAGCTTATTAATGGCTGGGGTCTACCAGACAGGTCCCCTGCCATTGCAGGAGTAAGTCCAGTTGTTATTTGGGATAGCACAATCCATGCAGTCCACTAGGTGTCCATAGAATGTGTATGTAAAGGATTCAGCAGTCTGAGCCATATTTACCACTGTCCCAGGGTCTCTGAAGGATACCACCTTGGTTTGGAGAAGTGTGACGTTTGTTTTTGAGAAGTTCACCAAGATTACCCAGGATGGGTGTGGGGACGGGATATGGATGTCCAGTGTGATAAATGTATGTTCTGACCTTACCAATGAGGGGTATATCTCAGCTGTGGAACATAGAGTCCCCATGTTGGTGATGATCAGGTCCAATATGTTGTCCCCTCTTGTGGGTGTGGTGACCGGTTGTGCCATAGCATATGAGTTTACAAATAGTAGCAACTGTTGTGTGAGGGTGTTGAGGCCTGAGTAGTATCTCCAGCCAATGTGTGGGTATTTGAAGTCACTCAATATAATGGTGTTTGGGGAGACCTTCATATTGTCCAGTGTTCCCAGGAAAGCCGAGTGTGGTTCCTGAGTTTGTGAGGGTGGTCTGCAGCAGGCAACAAACAGAAAGGCAGATTTGCACAATGTTAGTTGCATATGTATGGTCTGTGATGCTTTGTGCAGTGCTACTAACCCGGAGGTATGTGTATCTGTGATGTATATGGATACTCCCCCTATTTGTGTTGGCCATTCCGAGTTTTGTGGTCAGAAAGCATGGTATGAAATATAACCTGGTAGTGCTGGTGTGCATTTAGGAGCCTGAACCAGGTGTCTGTTAGTGCACAGATATCGCTATTCTCCATACTGAGGAGAGTCCTGAGTGGGCGCAATTTGAGGGTAACACATCTGGTGTTGAGTAGCATTACCCTTAGTTTCATGTACTCTGTAATGTCTCTGGAGGTGGGTTTGTCTTTTGGGCCCCGCTTAAAAAAGGCACTATGGTGGTATCAAGTGCCTTAGCAAGTATTCGAAAGTCCAAGGGTGACAGGTGCAAGCTGTCCATAGGGAAGCTACACGGCATGTCGAGCATATCACCCCAGGCTGACAGACACTGGATCCCCTTTGAATGACACCAATATGTTAGCCAACTGTTAAACATGGTCAGTTTGTTGGTATACTGTGACATCATACTTGGTGAGTGTAAGATGCTAGACAAGGTCAGGGTCATACTGGCCTGGGCTACATGATCAGAGATTTTCTCCATGTATCATGTCATGTGGTCCAGGGAGGAACATCTGAGGTTTTATGCACCAGCATGGACAATGATGGAGCAAGTCCTGTACTTGCTTTGGAGTGACCTGAGTACATGTGTTATGTGGCGGATCCTGGCACCCGAGAGACAGCTCAAAGTGACTATTCCCTTGTTTGGCCTGGTGAGTGGGATGTCAGTGTGTCTGACAATAAGTGCCATCTATTACAAGTGTATTAGGTGTGTTGTTTAGCCCGAAGGGCAGTGACTGTGTGGCACACAGACATTGTGAACTATGTGATATGTGGGTATTGTAGTGGGGTAGCAGCTGTTTGTGTGTCTGCTTTGGAGGTCTCTGCTGCTTAGGCAGAGTTTATTTAGAGCCTCCGAGTATGTTTATGTGTGATAATGTGGTTTGATTGCTGTTGCTATAGGTTTATGTGAGAATGATATATGGTGTGTGTGGTTACCTTCATCACCTGATAGACTGTACCAGTCATGGGTCGAAAGAGCTCAGCCTCCTGTATGTCTATATAGTTGCATCTCTCACATATATCTGAGTTTGTTGGGAGGAGGAGAGGGTTGTCTGTGTACATGAGGCAGATGTGACATTGTGTCAAAATCACAATATTCACCAGATGGACTGGAGAGTACACACGAAACCGACCCCTGGACATGCCAGGATATTATGATGACATACTCCGTAGCCTGATCACAAAGGATCAGCAGGGTGTTAAGTGTGTAAAAGGGTATAACAGGGATTAGTGCTCAGGTTTGTTGGTGTTTGTAAAGAGTAGCTGAGAAGGAGTCCAGACTGAATCATGACACCTCCTTCAACTATATCATAAATAGCAATGTACACTCATATATGTCCTGAGTCAGGGCCAACTGTACCTGACTGACAATGCCGACATCCTGTCAGACAGGCCCATATATACATACCCACCTCCCACTGATGATAGTCCCTATTATCATACCAGGAGATATCACATGTAAAATGGCTGAACAGCTCCCCCCAAAGCCAAAAGCATGGCAGCAATTGGATTACATTGTTTCCCAATATGTGTCATGCATGAACTACAAAACAAACAGACCCTGCACCTGAACAGTCTTTTGAGCCTCACCCTCTCCACAGGACCTGGAACCATTGAATGTGTTACAGCAACATATGGCACTCCCCACAAGTGTTGGTGCACAACACACCATGGTAAGTATAGTCCAGTAAGCCTATGAAGTCTGATCTGCAAGGCCATGGAGTCCATCATGGTTGAAGTCATAAACAGAGCTATTGGAAGCTGACAAACACACAACCCTACCAACTGTGGTATGTTCATGTGCAGATCATGGTTCCCAAACATGCTAGACTGTTTGCAAGGCAGCCAACCAGGACATACATCACTGAACAGAGCTACACATGTCCCACATAGACTTTGAATAGCCCTTTATCAGCATCCCAGACACATGTCGTATCCACAAAACCAACAATCTGTGCATAAATATGTGTTGACATATGAAGGAATGTCAATGTGTCCACAAATAGATCACACAAGGTAAGAATTATAGGGTCCTGTTCAAGCTGTTGACACCTGCCGACCCACATGGCTCATTCCTGGAATTGCATAAAACAAAGTTTACACACATTACCATGTCCAGTCTGATGATGTCAGCATCCTACAAATATAGCAGGAGAAAAGAAACCACCCAATAAAGCATATAGCACGCCGTGTTAATGTGTATCTTTCTAGTATCATAACATAGTAAGGTAGAAATCTGAATCTTGCAAATGCTGACAGTGTGTGTTTGGGTGTATGTGTGTGATTTCCTTTGAGAGGAGTGCCCTTTTTGGAGACTGGGAAAACACATTAAAAGAGGTACATTCCTCTTTGGAAAGTTTGATGATGTCAGCATCCTACAAATATAGCAGGAGAAATGAAACCACCCAGTAAAGCATATAGCGTGCCGTGTTAATGTGTATCTTTCTAGTATCGTAAGATAGGGGCTTGAATCCTGCAAACACTAATAGTGTGTGTGTGTGTGTGGGGGGGGTGCATGATTTCCTTTGAGAGGAGTGCCCTTTTTGGAGACTGGGAAAACACATTAAAAGAGGTACATTCCTCTTTGGAAAATCTGATGATGTCAGCATCCTACAAATATAGCAGAAGAGAAACCAGCCAGTAAAGCATATAGCGCACTGTGTTAATGCGTATCTCTCTAGTATCATAGCATAGTTAGGTAGTGGTTTGAATCCTGCAAATGCGGGGGGGGTGTGTATGTGTGTGATTTCCTTTGAGAGGAGTGCCCTTTTTGGAGACTGGGAAAACACATTAAAAGAGGTACATTCCTCTTTGGAAAGTCTGAATATGTCAGCATCCTACAGATATAGCAGGAGAAAAGAAGCCACCCAGTAAATCATATAGCATGCCATGTTAATGCGTATCTCACTAGTATCCTAACATAGGTAGGGGTTTGAATCCTGCAATTGCTAAGTGTGTGTGTGTGACACAGATGGTCAATGCAGTGTCGGTTTTGCTTTTACTATGGTATGACATATCATGATTAAAACAGTATGTGCATTGCATACATCAGGTATCTGCGTGGCAGTACATATGTATGTGACAAGGCCGGCCACTGTAGTGATCTGTGGCCAAGGTCATCTGTGCCACACACACCCATGACAGTTACTATAGAGTAGTGTGAGTGAGGGTAGATGCCTGGGGTATATGTCAGACATGTTCATACACAACAACGACTGGCAATAATGGACAGTGATTATAGGTGTACAACAGCCTTGTGGATATGCATTCAGGCCCCTAATGTCTTATGTGATACACAGAGGGACTCCACAATACCTATGGATATGTGGATACCAAGAGACAGATGACATAACACATGGCTGTATGTACACATTGGTACCCAATATACATGTTGGGGCTACCACCTATGTGGTACTGTCGGGATAGTATGTATAGTAAATGTGGATTACTATGCCACAGTCAGCTTACTGCTATACAGCATGTATCGGACAACAGGTATCTGTCTGTATGATACCCTTGTGTAGGATATGTGTCCCATCCAGGGAATGCATTGTAGGCCATGCATGCATTTCTAGATGTGGATGCACATATCCCTAGTGTGTTTGCATGTACCTAAGAGGGCTATATGCCAAACAGGTGTGGTCCCAGGAAAGGGTGGTGGTCAATACCACTGGTTACTGTTATAGTATAGTACCGGAAGGATCCAACTGTTACTGAGTTCCCTACAACTGTGTGTCATTTGTCAGGACATCATCTAATAATTGGTTATAGTCATGCTGTTGAGGTTGTGTATACTACCAGACTGCAAATCATTGACAGATATCAACAGTATCACCCACAGCATAGTGACAACCCATGTCATACACACATGTGTACCCATGTTAGTACATATCTGTAGTAGAATGCATACTGGCCATCGAAAGATACTATGAGATGTTAACAATGTGTACAACAGGGTATGTCACATGTCCCATGTGTCCACTATGCACGTACATGCAGACAGTGCGCACCCACCATGTTCGTAGATGTACACCTGCTAATCTGTACTGCACACATCACACACATACTGTCCACTCACTAGCACATGCTGGCAACACTTTACACTTCAGCCAAGTGGCACATGGGTAGACAATACATACTCAGACCTAACACTGGTGTAAACAATGCTACATTGACAATCAGAGCTTTGATGCATAATGCCTGCTCAGATATACCTACAAGGATATCATTACACTTTCCTGTTGACAACTTGCTAATATTGCTACACTGCTATAATGTCACCCTGTGCATCAGCGCCATATTAGCCTGTTCCTGCATCAATGTTACAGATGACAGGAGGTGGCACAGGTGTCATCATATTCACAGGGTGTGTTGTTGGTTTGCCAGAGCCCGACATTGACCCATCCAATCGACATGTCTGTGTGTGTGTGTGTGTGTGTGTGTGTGTGTGTGTGTGTGTGTGTGTATGTGTGTGTGTGAGGGACAACAGTACAGCATGGGCCAATGTTGATGTAATGTGTGTGTGTGTGTGTATGTGTGAGCCCTAGTTATTTGGTTAATGTGTGTGTGTCTGCATGCACACAGCTCCACCATGTGGCTGCCATATACGGGAGGTTGTAGGACAGCCACAGACTGTACCTGCTAGGCTGTACAGATCACTGTCTCCAGCCACGGACACAGTACCTATGCCTGGCAGGGGTGCTGCGGACAGTATCGGGTACCAACCCTGACTGGGTACTATCATCAAAGGCAGAGGTATGATGACTGGACCCATGTCCCTGCTGGGACTGGCCAGAGCCATGTGCACGTGGTCTACTAGGACGGTCAATAGACAGGCTAGCCCCAGCATTGCTGGGGCTGGTACTGCCACTACAGGAGCGGCTGTGATCTGTGGGCTGTCCGTGATGACTGCCAGCTGTTGCTGTTGCTGGCATGCATCCACGTCGACGTCTCAACCATCCCGCACGGTCCTGGCTCATGTAAAACACATTGTGGAGGGCATCTAATGTCTCCCCTCAACGTCTATCAATGACCTCGGTGTAATTCCAGATGGCACCAGCAAGGTCACGGATGCTGTCATTGATAGCGGTGTAATGGGCCCTCTGCGCCCTTAGTCCCTGTCTGGTGTACCTTTCCATACGTGCCTGTGCCTGCATTACAGCCCGGAACATACTGGAAGTTGTAAGACCTGTGAGGGTACGTCTGCCAGGGGCAGTACGACCAGCGGTGCTCTCTCGAGAACCCCTTGGACATCTGCCTATGTGGTACCATTCCAGGAATCTGACTATGGCTGCTGTGAGGGGATGCAAGTGCCATGGGTACCACACTCTCCTGGTCAATGCCAACTGTATGCTGTCCCTCGGCTAAGGCCATTGGTGATGAGGGATGTATTGGCTGTATGAGTGTGCGCATAGATGGAGTTGAATGCTGTGTACTGTCGATTGGCGGACCAATGACAGACCCTATCAAACCTTCCTGTGCCAGAATACATATCTCATCGTCTCCATTATTTGTGGCAGTGACTTCAGGTTCCCTGCTGCTTTCAGCCACCCCAAACTCAGCACCTGTGACAGGAAGACAGGAAACACACTTTACAATCTGTACATGATGTTAGCACACATGCACACATGCACACATGAACACATGCACACATGCACACATGCACACAAATACACTCCTCACTACAGCACACACACACACACACACACACACACACACACACACACACACACACACACACACACCAGCAATCCAACACATACTCAGTAGTGAGTGAAGGTGGATGACAGTATCGCAAGGCAAATAGTCCCCCCACATGTGTCACCATGCAGAATATGTGTTGCTCAAGACCATGCAGTGCAAGTGTAGACAGCCCTATTTAATGACAGTATACATGCTTTGATGCATGTGTGTAGTTGTTCAGTGATTGACTACACCCTGGAACACAATGTGTACATGGACACAACATTGTTGTGCAAGTATTGTCAGCTCTGCAATGTCCTGTGCACCATCACTCACAGGTATACATACCATGGCTGCATGTGTTATCTGTGTGACACATAGATTTCCATGTCTGATTACAGTGTCTGTGTCCATAGCAGATAATAGTGGGCACAGGTGTAGCACATGCATGCTATGTACACACACGGGATGAGTGGTGCATGTAGACATGAAGGAATCCCAATGCTAGACATGGCCATTGTACAGTGGTTATGGTGAGGATGGGACATATTGCAGATATGTCGGTGCCAGCCATGACATGGCATGCTTCACGACTGCAACATTAAACACCACACATACCCAATGTGTGTCATGTGACCTATACACCTAATAGCATTCCAGGACATATATGTGACACTTTGTACAGATGGCGACTGCTGTGCATTTTGTGTATACTGGCATATGTAAGCACACACACAACATGCTATGCATATTGTGTATAGGTGCATATGTTTGCACACACACAGCATTGAGGTGCCAAGCAATGATTCCTATGTGTAGTACTGTGGTCACTGTAACTGGATGGGGTGTAGTACCATGTGCCATCATCATCATGCATCTTGTGGTCACTCATGGCTACTAATGTGTGAAAGACCACCGCTTAGCATGCTGTACCTGAAATGCAGTGCCGTAGCTATGTTCACAATTACACAGCCACTTTGTACATGGGTGTGTGAGGTGCCCGAAAGGGAGCATTGCCTAACATGACTGTGTTATGTCTTGAAGAGTGTTGCACAGCCCCATGATAGGCCTCTACCCCTGAGGTACATCATGTGTGTGTGGATGACATGTGGGATACTGATGTGTGACCTTACAGCGGGTGTGTGGTAACGCCATATGTAGCATGTTTTTGTGTACTGCATATGATAAACGTGTTATGTTGTGTACAGCTGTAGCAACTATGCCTATCCAATGTGCAGTACAGTGTTGCCACAACTGTGTCTGATGCTCTGTGCATTGCATGTCATTGAGGCAGATACTGACATTACTGAGCTGTTCAACGTCTTACAGCAAACATGCACGGCATGCATTATGCATAGGTGTGTTACGTGTACATGGCCTACACCTCACCTATGACATGCACATTTCATTACCAACATTGCAGTTATACCACAGTCACCAGCATGGATCGTCTGCCCTGCTGTCACACCAGAGGGACCTACGAGAATATGAGAGAGTTTGTCAGTGGCCACAACTGTGGCATTGCTACTGTGGGTATGCTAAACTACAGTAGAACAACAGTCAGCAGTCACAGGTGTACAGATAATATTCCAAATGGTATTGCACAACACTAGGCAGCACAACTGCTAAACACACAGTACATATCTCACGTAGACATAATCTAACAATACAGTTAACTGTAGTCTACAGATAGGGCATGTTACCTGCTCGCTCCATGTGAACATGCTGGGTGGCTCTGGCCTCCATGACAACACAAGTCAGTGGGAGTTGCTGCTGTTGTCCAGGAGCCACCACGCTTAGGAGCAGCTCCTCCACTCTGGTGAGGGGGGGATGACTGGCCACCCCACCACCTGTGGCAAGCTGTTGTCTTTGGATATCAGATGCATGCCACCGGACATGTCTAATTAAATCACTGCAGTGATGGAGTACCTGCTCATATGTCCGGTTATGCATGCCTATGTCATTTACCCGATGAACAAGATCCTGCCACAGTGCAGTCCACTCCTGCTGGTGCTGGCTGCTTCTGGAAAACAGCATTGTGTAGTGCTGCACCAGGCTTTGCTGAATCTCCTCTTCCTCTGCTGCTGTGTAAGATGGGTTACATTGGTGAGCCATCTGGCTGAAAGAGATATGAACAATATGTGTGAGCGAGTCCTGTACAACTTTACACCTTTAACCACAGATATCACTTTACTGACATATATACCATCCATTTGTCTGTCAGATGATACACACGTTCAATACCTCTTATTGGTTCTCAGGCCACAACTGACTAACAGTGCCTGGCACACTCTATATATCAAACCACTATACAACAGTACCCGGCACACTGTTTGTGACACAATGCACAACCTCGCCACAGGGGCATATATCATGCCAATGCACGAACAGAGATGTCATCCATTGCAATGAATGTAAAGTACAGTTACAGTAGTACCAGTCAACCACCCTAGTCGTTGATGCCATAGCCCTACCTAAAATATGTGCACAGTTGTTACTATAGGTGGCATACTGCTGTAACAGAGTATATATGTTGATAGATACACACGTATACCCTGTAACACACATATAATTGCGGCCATGGTACAGGCGTAATTACACACACATCAGACAAACATACAACACACCACTGTATGCCAACACAGATGAGCTTTACCTGTGTACCATACAGTACTGTGTGCCACTACTTACAAACCCTTATGCCTGAGTTATGTCCTCTGTGCAGACAACATGAAACACACAAGACAGTGTTTCCAAGCAATGTGAACACACACCATACTGTGCTGTTTAGGCCTACAGCTTCAGGTAGTACTACAGTTCATATGGGAGTTGGATTCACCAGCAGTACCACTCAGTAAGCATACATGTATTGCTTTAGCCTACAATGAGACACCATGGTCGTCAACAAGGAACTACGTCACATTGTATGCCATACTATGTCTGTCTAACAGTACAATACTTATCTTTTGCTGGCCTCACAGCTAGGATAGACACTACCATGTCAGATACAACTTCACACTAACCTATCACATCTTTACAGACCTTGCACACATTCAGCGTTACACTTATTTAACCTCACATAGCATGTATTGCATTGAGTACATGTGTGAGTGCATAGTGTCATAGGTAGGTAATATGCTATTGGCCCTAGGGCCTACAACAGCCTAGCCATATGCTACCCTGGCCTTTGACACACATGTACTTTGATTTCACTTGCCCTGTCAACCAGAACCACAGAGGGGATTCCTTGGGTGTATTACCAATCTCCCAAACAATCATCAGGGGTATTTATGGCAACTGCTAATGATGAGCCTTGTTTGCTATAGCTAGGTGGTCTATTCCAGTGTATGGCATATCTCTGAGATTGGAACCTATCCCTCCAGCATGTGCTGTTTAGTGAGCTGATGAGGTTTAAGGGCCTAGAGCGTGCATCCCGGAGGGATTGTGATATGTTGCCATGGTGGTTGTCACCGAGCTATGGGTCTGACATACCTCTGTATGTCCGGCAGAGGTCACCTCTGTGTGGCCGGTATGCAATACAGTCTAGATGTGGTTTTGTGAATCAGTCTGCATAGGGCATCTGTTTGCAGCCAGTATTACCCTTTGTGAGGTATGTCTGTGGTCTTTCCAACTGCTGTAGTTGTCATATGAGGTACATACCACACAGGGCATTGTGATGAGTAGAGGGGAACACTGACCTATATTTCCCTAGATGACACACCTGTTGTCATGACACATACCACACAAACAGATTACAGGTCTAGTGTGGCACTGTCTTTATCAAAGAGGAGGCTACTGTCCACCTGTGTCCCATGTTCCCTTATCACACCTTCAGTGTTAGGTAGATCTCTACCTATGTGGTAGTTAATGGGTACAGTGTTTTGGAGAGGTGGAATGGCACTGCAGTATCAACACTTGTCTACAGTACATGCCTTGGTCACCACACACCTGTTGCTGTATATATGACCCCATGTCTCTCTCTCTCTCTCTTATATATATATACATATATATATATATATATATATATATATATACATACATATATATATATATATATATATATATATATATATATATATATATATATTTATATATATATATATATATATATATATATATACACACACACACATATCTATACAAATACATGTACACATCCATTGCATGTACATATAGGCACATGTACAGTCCATCTTTGATGGTGGCGATATCACTTATGCGATAGTTGTGGGATGTACAGTTATGTGATGATATTGCACAGTGTTGTGCAGAATGCATTTTGGTGTCCTCAGACCATGTAGCTTTAGCAGGCCTCACTGGCTGTAACACAGCAGATCTGACAAATCAGTCCCACAATGTTTAACCACCACATCACATACATCAGCACTGCATGCTGTTTTCTATGCCACACACTATGATCTACATAGATATATGCACATAACAACCTTCAACGACAGATATCTGTCCACCCTTCACTAACAGTTGCAGTATGTCCCTTGCCCTATGCACATGTGCAGATACAGATAAATACGTACTGCTGCCACACATGGATAATTTGCAGTGTGTAGAGTACTCTTCAGGAACATCTACTACATGCAAGCACATACATATGAGTTACATACCTTACCTTTGTATTCCCCTGCTCCATCTGTTGTTACAGTTTTGTTGTTTTTTTTTTTTTTTTTTGGTTGTTTGTTTTGGGTTTTCTCCCTCTGTTTCTGTTTCTGTCTCTGTTGTCTGTGTCTCTGTCTGTGTCTCCATCTCTCTCGCTCTCGCTCTCTATCTCCCTGTACCTACAATGATATTATTGCATGTGTGGACAGCAGGTACAGCCTGCTTTTCTAGGTATCTGCACATGTGCATGTGACAGCCTCTGCACCAATTGCTGCCCACCATTCAGTAATTGCATGCACCCTGCTGTGTGGTGATTGCAGTACTCACTGTGATTGCAGCCCACTGCTATAAAATACTAGGTTAGGTAGGCGTAACCCTTTCAGATTTCCAAGGTGGGGCCCATGCTTGTTTGCTCTGGACACCGTTGTGTCAGTCAGAAGGTTGGTATATGTCTCTTATCTGAAGCTAGGGTTGTAGCCAGTGATATGCATGTTGTACTCAAACCTGAATGTTGCTGCTTCCGGTACACACTTCGTAGTGTAGACATCTACTCAGCCCTCCAAATGCAACACAGGATACATGGGAGTATGTACTTTCTTTCTGAATTAGACAATTAACTGCCATACAAATGTGGTTATTGCACTGTATTCCTGTGGCACATGCAGTGTTTGTGAACTGCTATACTGTAATTATTACGTTACTCACTTCTGAACAGTTTGTGGTTTGTTTGTGTTGACATTAGCACAGGCTGCTCAACACAACTGGACATATTTCAGTACTGAGTATGCCTACCTACACCCTTGTTTTTGCCTGAATACACAGGTGTGTTGTACCTTTGGGTAGGGGTGCAGAACTGCAAAGAGCATTTTTTATTATCATGTGAGGTTTATCTTGCTGAACATACAGGGTTGCTGTGTACCTGTTAGTCTATCAAGGTAAGCAGTCTGTCTGCGTAGCTCCCACCTGTGGACATATCCAGATGGTAGCTAGAGGTTAGCCTATTATACTTTGTCTGTGCACCACACCAGTCTTTTCAGCACTGGCACATTGGCATTGTCACAGTTGGTTGCTAGCAGTACATGGCTACATCCTGTGATATTTCTGTGTTGTACTCCTACATAAGGGCATGCTTGTGGAACTCCTTCCAAAGCTATTTGCAGAGTGTGTAACAGCAGTAATGCTGATATGCCTGTGTGTTTCTGCCTCTGCCAGGCCTCAGATACTCTCAGGTATATGTTTGAATGGCCTCAGTGAAAGGTACATATAAGTGAGATACACCTGCAATATATTACAGACATATTGCAGTTGAGACTTTCTTGGGAATCAGAGCATATGTATAACTACACCTTTTCTGATGTGCAAGCAGTGTCTACTCTCACCTATTGACATTATTCATTACGTGTGATTTCACACTTCTCTGCCAAAAGTTAGTACTTTTCAGAGTGATTCAGTGGGGCACAGCTAACATTTGTTCACAAATCAGGGACATCCCTATAAAGCAGTCACAGTTGGGGAGTCTGGCCTCTGCTCTATTCAACTTTGCCAGTGTTTATCCTGGTCTGATACTGTGTGGTGTTTGTAAGGTGCTACTGTAACATTATTCCCTGCTAAGATGGCTGGTTATCTTTTCACTGTCATGTCATGCAATTCCACAACAACTGCTGGTAAAGACCCACAGAACAGGATTTGTGTTATGCCATTCCTAATTTCCATTTACATTCCCTCATTGTAATGCATGATATATTTATTTCAGCACCAAGTTATTTGTATATCTGCTATGTCTTAGTGGTAATTCATGCAGTCTATTGTGTCAATGGTCTGGGGTTCGAGACTGGCAGAGGTTTTTTCTTTTGCTGCTGAGCAGAACAAGGGGCCTGACATAGAGTGACTAAGGCACTTTTAAGCAGTTGTAAGCGGGTTTGCGCAGGTTTGCGCAATGCTTAACGATGCTTAGCTAAGCACACACATGCGCACACTCGCTTAAACCAGCTTACTACCACTTAAAAGTGCTTACTCCCGCTAACACCTGTGCTAATTTCTTTTAAAGAAAAGAAAATAGGGAGATAGGAAAGTGGTGAAAAAGGGGGCACAAAGAGGGACATACAGTAGGTAAACAAGCTCGGGATGTGCAGGACAGGTGTAGGGAAGGTCCATAGCTGCCCATTTCTTTACCAGCAACAGCTGTGCATATGCAATAAATTTTGAGTGAAATTTGAAACCTTCCACCCCTGGGAGAGGGGTGAGGACAATAAAGTATGTTGTACTGCCAATTATAATTTTCAGTTTGCATATCCAGTGGACATGTGTGCGAAATGGGCAGCTATGCATGGGGCATAATTTTTTTTGTGGGTACAGATTGCCCTTTTTTTTTTTTTCAGGTGAGAGTGGAAAGTGAGGTAGAGGAAGTAGGTATGTTCGGGGAGGTAGGTTGGGGAGGTAAACAGACAAGACAAACAAGACACATACAGGGGCGGTGTATGACACATGGGGTGGGTGAACACAACTGACGGGGATGGATGTTTGGAAATCACAAGCCCATGAGCCCACAGATGGTAAAAGTGGAACTGAGATCCCCACCCATGGGCAGTCACCACTGCACCTTCACAGCCCCGAGGGTGGCAGTGCTGGGGGCTGTGTAGGATGGGCAGACTTACCTGTGAGAAGCACCACTCTCACCTCGAGCTGGCATAGGGGATCAGCGACTGAACGCTGGATCTCCCTACGCACCACAGCCCGGACCCTTCGTAGGGTGACAGCTGGCCCTTCTCTGCCCATGCTTGCATGGAGGGATGAGCCCCATCCCCTGCATTGCTTCCACCAAAAGGTGGAACAGGACCAACAGAGGAGGGGAGCCCGGGCTGGGCACCGGACCTGCTGGTGCCAGGTGCACTTGCAAGTTGAGGAGGGACAGGTCCACTGGGACCGGCCTTCCCATACGTTCTGTTATTCGGTGTGTTTAATTACAACATAAACAACAACATTCCAGATTAGTTGTAACAGCATGCAGTAATATTCCCATTAATCCAACACACCAAGGTTCCAACAGTTGAACAGCAAGTATAACACATGCATATATTGAATGACAGTTGATATTCCAACAGCATGCAGGGATGTTTGGTAGCAACAGGCCACCATGATTGTGGTGTTTGAAAAGGGCACATGCATCAACGTGAATGCAAATATTTATAGAAGAATAGGTCATATGTCCCAACAAATATTTAAGATTACACATACCCACTGAGGTGTGGAATTGCATGGTTTATGCACATACAGTAGGGTGTAGAAAAAACCTCAATTAACATCTTATAATTACTTTTAGTCTACACTACATTCCTAGTGACTGCAAGTGTATATCCCCTACATTTATTATTATACTTGCCACCATGCATTAGGTGTGTAATAGGGTTGGCTAGTTCAATATATACCTGACCTATATCTGACATACTAACTGTCCAAGATGCAGATGTTACTGCTACATATTTCTTGATTGCATTTATATTTCTTTATCTACATATCTGGATGTTTTCACATGACATTTTCGCTTCAATTTGTGCAGAACCCTGCATTTCTTGAAGCACACTCACATTTCTGGGGAACAAATTGACATGCTACTCATGTGCCAGATTTACTTATGCATACCAGCCAGTAACTGACTGTTGAGGACTGTATATATGCTTCACAGCTACTAGCACTTCCATCACCCACTTTAGATGGGACTGCACAATTCTGGGTTGCCAGCACTTTTTAAAACAGTACTATTTATATAATGCAAGGGTACAAGAACATTTCAAACTAAGTGACACAGACACACTCCGGGTTTTAGACCTTTATTAATGACATTACACACTTTTCCTTTATTTGTTATAACAGTGCATATGGAAGACATATTCAAGACATATTATACCTTTATTAATAGGTTAGAACACTCTTTTTCAGACTCACTCACTTATTTTATATGACAGTACCTGCAGAGATATTATTCAGGACATATTTTACCTTTCTTAATGGGTAACTACACGCTTTTTCTGGCTCTCTGACTTTTTCTCTGGCAATACATGCAGAGGACTTATTCAGGCCATTTTATGGCTGTATTATTGGACTACAACACTTTATTTCATGCTCTCTCCACTATTTTATATAACAATACATGCAGAATAATCACTAACCTGCCTGGTGGCACAGCCTTAGCAGCCTATCTGCATAGGCTTGCTGGTTCACAGCACAGTCACCTGAAGCTGTAAATTAAATGAAGGGATATTGAGACAAACCTATCCATTATACAGAATCAGTTATCAGTTCTTACATACTGCATTCCATGGCTACCTACTCAGTTGTGGGGCATCTTGCATCCCACGGGCCTCCTGCATCCATTGCTTCAGGCGGTCCTGCTTTCATCTCTTCAGGTCTGCATGGCGGTGATGGACCTGCTCACCAGTCTGAGGAATACCTGTGACACTGGTGAGGTCATGAGCTAACCGGTTCCAAGCCTCTGCCTTGTACTCCATCCCTTGGATCTGGCCCTGCAGGAGTCTTGACTCAGGATGGTGGACAAGGAGACAAACCATGTATTTTGACTCCTCTATGCCACAACGTTGTGCTCGGAAACATGTACCCTCTCCAGCACCAGCCATTCTAACTGCAGATGTGAGCTACAATTAGTTATGGCGAGTATTCCCGGCTATGGGGCTTAAATATGCCACATTTCCCGCACTTTTTTGTGATTGGCCATTTTTGAAAATTCTTGGCTGACTGCAGACCTGCTTAGTAATGGTTAATCTACCATTTCTAAGTATATGTATGTTAACAGTGGCTGTTTCTCCTAAGCTGTCATGGCTTAGTGGTTCTGTACTTTGATTATGATGCTCAGAGTCCTGGGTTCGAACCTTGTCATTCATTTTATTTTAATACTGTCCAGACAGGCTAGGAGGTGTGGCTGCGTTTAAGCAACTTTGCTCTATGGTGCCCTGGTTGGCGCGGCGCACATGTCCGCGCAAACACATTGTGCTGGTTAAAGCGCTATTTCGCTATGGGAACCTCTATTGCGCTGGATAAAGCGCTCTTAAACTTTGCGCAACTCTATTGCACTGGGTAAAGTGCTATTAAACTATGGGCAACTCTATTGCGCTGGGTAAAGCGCTGCTTAACTGCAGGCAATTATATATCAGGATCCTTTAAAAATATATATTTTTTTCACTGATACATTGGCCATTTCACTGCTTTTTACTAATATTTTAATCATATATGTCAGGTATTATTTCATATACTGATTTAAAACATAAATAAGAAGGGGAGTGGTGGGACTTAAACCATGAATGCCTCCTCTTTGTGCGAACGCTCTACCATTACGCTATTGCTATTTGGTGGGATTTGCATAAACATTCTTTCTTATGCTCTTCCATGTTGGAATTGCTAACTACAGCTAAGCAATGGGCACACCCGTGCACACACTCGCAAATACGGTCATCTATTTCGGGAATTTAAAAAAAATAAAATTAATGTTTTACTTTTTATAACTGTGATGGGGGTTTACAATGTCAGGGAGTGTGGTGTTGGGTGCAAGTACATTTGAGCGGACTCACTCTTGTGTGTTTTCATTTTACTTTTCCAACCCTTGCAGGGGCGTGGACATTTAGACTGCTTGGCAGTTGGACACGCCCCCTGCTTTCTTACACGGTCCGTGTAAGACTTACGGTTGAGTCAGCGTGTCCTCATGAATATTCTTGGCATGCTGACGTCATACCATTCAACTGCATCCTCCTAGTAAGACTTATTAAGTCTTACACTGAGGATTCATGAATCCGGGGGAGTATTTTTCTTCCACAGAATCATGGCACTCTTCATCTTGGATTTGTATGAGGAATGAACTAATGTCAAATCATTATTAGGATTCCAAATATTTTTTTTTTCATGTATATAAAATGAGTTTCCTGTAAAAATACAACTAGTGATTTATTAACATGTAAGTGTTTGACATTTTCCTTGAATTTTTCAGACAATTGATATTTAGAGATGTTATAGTTAGAGACATAGATGGGTACTAAAGTACATAGGAATATAGTAAGCAGTGGCTGATATAATGTCATATCTCTTTATAATACATAAAAGCATGTAAGTATTCGCAGATAAGTATAACAGTTGAAATGACATCGGCTATACTTATAAAGTGTAGTATCGTAAATTCAGGCCTATCCTAATAAAAATAAAAAAAGATGTTGCAAAACATATAATCAGAGAAAGTTTGAATTTCCAAAACCAAACATGGAATTATTAAAATTCCCAGTCTGAGAGATAAACTAGGATCTATCAGACTGCTTTCTATAACCATCATAATCGTATGTAGCAGCTCTAATGAGTTTTAAAAGTGAGACTTTTATTATTGAATTAAAATAATCTGAAGTGTTTTAACTAGTGTAAATAATAAGCATTTAAGTTCAAAAGGTGCTTCAACAAAGTATTAGTTTAAGGGTGTGCACACTTGTGCAACCAGATTATTGTAAGTTTTTTATTTTTTATATTTTTTCCCCTAACAGATTTGTTTGTTTTTCAATTGAATTGTATAGGTTATAGGTCACATTAAAGGTGGGAGAAGTTTTGAAATGATTTATTGTGGTATCATTTTTTTATATCACAAAAATCTGGCATTTTAACAGGGGTGTGTAAACTTTTTGTATCCACTGTAAGGGTTTGACTTTTTCACTGCTTTACTCTTAGAAGGCATTTATGTCAAGGCACTATGTCTGGTGAATAAACTTTCATTTGTTTTTTTTAGTTCATATATTTATACCTTATAAGGATGAATTTACCAATGTAGTTATTTAAACTGCTATATAGGGCCATGAACTCCAATGGAATTCAAGGAGAAGTTATACTGTTCCTAGTTGACTGAGGCAATAAGATTGTTCAGGATGCCATATAAAAATCAGGAGATATTATATAATTTTAATATGTTTACTTGGTAAACATAAAGATTGCCATGGCATTGTTCTCAGAGTCAAAAAAGGTGGAGTGATGTTTAACTTAACTAAACAAGCTCCACCCAAATCCTCCACCATGCCCCAGGATTCCCACTCCTCATTTCTTGATACACTGGAAAATATTAGGGTACAACCCAACACCCTAATAATGGGTGATTTCAACTACCCCACCATTAACTGGGAAAACTACTCATGTTTCAACTCTTTTGCTCAAGGTTTTCTGGAATTCATAAATTCCAATGCCTTGGAACAACTTATCCACAGCCCCATCAGAGGCAGCAATATCCTAGACCTGGTCATTACCAACATGGGCTTCCACACCAGAAGTCAGTTCCTCGTTGGTCAGATCTGACCACAAGCTAATCAGCCTAAACATCCACATCCCACCCCCACCCCCCACGCTTCTTAAGACATAAGTTGCAAACTTCATAACACCCATGCAGACGGACAATATAGGTACAACTGCTGAATCCTACACAAATGCACTTCATAAGCACTTACATTACTGCATGGATTGTGGTATCCCTAACAGAACCAAGATGCTATCCTCCAAAAAATGGAAGCCAATCTGGTGGTCCACTGCGATAAACAAACTCTACAACAGAAGAAAGATACTGTTGCAAAAAAGAGTAAAATCCCCTGACTGGAAGAACTTCGGGTCAGCTTCAGTAAGAGGCTGAGATCCCTCATAAAAACCTCCAAAGCTAGTTATGAAAACAAAATCGCAACTGATTCTAAAGACAACCACAAAGCATTCTATAGCTATGTCAAGAATCTCAATGGCAACCCTCAGATCTGCTCTGAGTTACAGCACAATGGCACTAAATATACAGAACCAATTGTTATTGCCAACATCCTGGCAGATAGGTTCAGTGCTAACTTTGCCCCCTCTCACCCCATAAAGGGCCCATCTCTATATCGTAAGAATGAAAAGTTCCTGCAATCACGGCTGCACAGGTAAAAACCACACTCTCCAAAGCCAAGAACACAGCATCCATGGGACCTGACAACATCCCAGGCTGCGTTCTACATGAACTTCAGAATTAACTGGCACTCCACCTAAGCACCATATCCAATCATAGCCTTACCTCAGGCTTTGTGCCCACTGAATGGTGCATAGTGATGGTTATCCCACTTCACAAAGGGGGAGCCACCACGGACCCTGGGAACTACCACCCCATTAGTCTAATGAGCCTGGTCTGCAAGGCCATAGAACGTGTCATCATAGAACTTATAAACAAAGACATTGGTAATCTCCAAACTCTGGACCCCACCCAGTTCAGGCTTGTAAAAGGCAGATCATGTCTCCAAAACCTGATTGACTTCTTTAAGCAGTCACAAAAGCCGTAGATGAGGGTTAGGTAGTTCACACAGCCTATCTAGATCTCACCAAGGCTTTTGACCTCATCCCCCACTCTGGAATTATAGATAAACTCACTAAACTAGGTATAAATCCCTATGTCACAAGATGGGTTGCCAACTGGCTCATTAAAAATATCAGACTCCAAATCTGACTTCAGACCAGTGACAAGTGGAGTACCACAGAGTTCTGTCCTAGGTCCTCTTCTGTTTGGTATCTACTTTTCTGAAGTACAGGCTAACACAGAAGGTCTTTGGCTAATGAAGTTCACAGATGAATGCAAACTAGGAGCCATAATTGAAACTCCTAATGATGTGGACATCCTACAAAAGGGCCTCACTGAGACAGATGCCTGGTCTCAAAGCCATGGCCTTAAGCTCAATGCCAAAAAGTGCATTGTCATCCCCTTTGGTAAAAACTCTGTGCCCATGAGCTACAACATAGGTGGTATATACTTAACACTGAAAGTGTGATAAGAGACCTTGGGGCAGTGGTGGACAGTTGTCTCTCCTTTGCTAATCACATCGCCACAGTAGTCAGGAAATCCTTCTATGTGGCACACCTCATTACAAAAGGTTTCTCATCCAGGAAAAAAGAGGTCATTGTTCCCCTCTACTCATCACTCATTAGAACTATTATAGAGTACAACACCCCTTATGTAATGTACCTCACAAGATATCTACAACAACTGGAAAGGCCACAGAAATACCTCACAAAGAGGATTACTGGCCTCAAACAGATGCCCTATGCAGACTGTCTCAAAAAACACCAGCTTTACTCCATCGCATATCACCTACTCAGAGGCGATCTCTGCCTAACATACAAATATATGTCAAACCCAGAGCTGTTGGACATGCTCCACTTAAAGAAATCCCAATCCCTCCAAGCTACATGCTCTAGGGACCTAAACCTTGTCACCACAATAAACAAAACATGCTGGAGGGATAGATTCCTGTCCCAAAGACTTCCCATACTCTGGAACAAACTATCTATCTATATCAAGCAAACCTACTCATTAGCACGATTTAAGACAAATCTTGATGATTGGATGGGAAATAGGAAACTCACCCTGGGGATCACCTCTATGGCTCTGCTCGCCTGGGCACAGGAAAATAATTTTCTTTGGTGGTGAAAGCCAGAGTACCTTTTTGGCTAAGGTTGTAAAGGCCTTAGGGCTGATAGCCTAGTACCTACCTATGAACCTATGAACATATGAACAAGCCAAGGTGTTTGCTAGGGTGATATCTAGATTTACCTTTAAAACCTCGAATCACAGTGGTTCAAGTGCATATATGAGGGACTCGAAACCATGAAAATGTAAACATCGACAGTCCTTAATGTTCAAAAAACAGCAAACCGAAAAGCAGATCCACCGTTTTTCGAACATTAATGTTGAAAAAAAAAAAGAAGTGTAAAGCATGGGGGCAAGCCCCCCTGCACCCTCTATGTAGGGGGCTGTGACACCACACACCCCTACTTTATTATTTTAACTCCAAGATTGCAATACAGTGGGGAAAGGAACCATTTCCCGATCCCCACTATAGTGCAATCTGCCCCGGAATGTCGAACGTGCAATGAGCAAATCTCACTGTGCATTCGCTCATTGCACATTCAAACCTTTTTCCGTTTGGCATTTGCAGATCTTGCAGACTGCCTTTCGCACTATTGCAATTCGCCTGTCTGCAATATGCACATCTAAAGGTAAACTGATATCTACTATGTTCATGTTCCTTGTTGGTGTTTTTGACTTATGTTCAAGATTATTAATGTTTACAATGTCTAGTAGTGTTTGTAAAAAAAAATGTTACATGTGACGTATTATTTCCAGTTAACAGAGTGACAAATCTGTTCATCCAGTAAAATAAGGTGTTTTCTATTACTGGGAGGATTATAAGTTGAAAGAAGAAGTGGTCATGTTCTTAACATAGAATGGAAACAAACTAATAACACATGAGAAAACTATTTTTTTAAATATGCCTGTTTGTGAAATACTTTATACCTTCATTTTGTCACTAACAGCCTACTTTTTGAAAGATTGAATTACGAAAATATCCATACACTCAGTGGACAAAACCAAGTGCAATAGTTGTAAGCAGGCATTTGTGGAATAAAGGGCATGTGTTCAAATCATTATTTTGCAATTGTAATTACACCAATTCCCTTGTTAACTTTCACATTATCGTTTTCTATAGAATTTACCTTGGGATGTCCACTTATTTGACCCTTACTTCAATTTATTTATGAAATTTAAATATGATATTGTTTGGCACATAGTTAGCATGAAGACTGCACATTCTAACAGTAACATAGCCAATCAAGCATTCTAGCCTTTTCTACAGCTTTGCTTTGTCTGATTATACTTGTTTTGAATAACTACTTTTGTTTCAGTATTCAGCTGTGACAATAACTCATAGTCTTGCATTGATTAGCTAAACATTTAAACAACCTCAGAGATCCTTGCAGAATTACAGCTCTCTGAAAAAAAAAATCTCCCCTTTGCCTGCATAAGTCACATTAATTGAAGAATATGTTTTATTAGTTTAAATGTAATTTTTTCTAACCACTAAGGTGCTATAATTGTTTACAGCATTGTGGTTAACAAAACTTTCTATTACCATGTGCACCTATGTCATGCACATAATAATTTTGTCTCAGGAATTTACATTTTAAGGGAAGTAATTGTTTTCATAATACATTACTTTAGACAAAGTCTCTTGTAATTCCCTCTGATGAAATGACAACATTTGCTTGTTTTGAAATGGTGCTTTTACATGACAGAATTTTCCATGAACTGAGCATACTTATGTTTCATATATTTGCAGCTTAACTGTATTACTAAGATTTTGCCATTCTTAATGAAACACTGGTAATGTGTTATTCCTACCTGTAGTTTTATTCACATGAAGCACTCATATAATGTTTTGACTAAAAAGATCATTTTCAAATGAATCCTTTTGCAGTGAAGAATGCTGAATTGCTTTAACTGGACCTCCATATTTTAGAAGCATTTTGGAAAACCATTTAGCCTCTATAAACCATTCAATCCTACAGTGGCAAACGACTTTTGATGTGTTTGTCAAAAGTACATTGCGAGAATATTGAGTAATGAAAAAATCAGTTACTTTCCTTGCAAGAATGGCAAAAAGTTAGTAGCAAATATGGGTTGTAATGAAATTTTAAATGTAACGTTCCTTAATCATTGTCAGATAGAAGAAAGAAATGTAAAATATGTCATGTTTGACTTAAGGACTAAGTTGCAAAGTTCCCAGATATTTGCATTTCATCACGTTGAATTAAAAGAAATGACAGCTAAAGCAAAACCACATAGAACAGTCCTTATTCTGAAATTATTCAGAAAAAAAATTTATATTGTCAGTGACTGTAATGGTAGTGAACATTTGGATAATAATTCAATCAATGGGATTAATACAGTAGATAGTGAAACTGGCAATAAAAGTTCACAAAGCAAATAGTCACAGGACAAAAATGGCTACAGAAAGCAAACTGAATTGCTGATGACGTTTAGTGATATAAAAAGTCGGAAACAAAGGAATACAAAACAGTAAATAAATAACACACTATGCAAACCTAGTTGCTTTTTGATTATACACTGCATTTATGCATCATTGGGCAACAGCAGTCCAGTTTTCCAAAGAAAGTTAAACCATCCCCAAGGACCTTTAATGTAATTCACAGATGGAATCAACAAAAGGAAGCTCCTGAGAACTTTATTTAAGTATTTTGTTTACCCTTTGTTGAGCAGATTATTACTACTAGACAAGTACATCTCAGCTGTCCTTGATTTTCAGGGACGTCCCTGATTTTGACTCAGATTTTAGCTCTGTCCCTCTTAATCCCTCCTAAAACTAGTGACTTTTGGGGGAAAGGTGTTGAATTACACTTAATGAATAAGGACAAGTATTAAGAGTTATAGACTTCTTTGACTTCAGAAAATGTACAGTAATTCATATGCTCCGATTCTGTCAATGTCTCAAGTTAATAGCATTGCTATTTTAAAAGTGTCCCTGATTGTCCCTGATTTTTTCTTGACTTGTCCCTGATTCTGTTGACATTTGTCCTCAATTGGTTAAGAGCTTCTTTTTCAGGGAAGACTCAAGATGGTATTTTTGCTACAATGGGAGATTTGGCAGAGACATCAGGTAACTTCCTCTACTCTTTTTGTTAGGTGCCAGGGGATCTTTTCCATCTACCTGAGCTACCACTCAATCAGGCAGATAAGACCATGGTTTTATGTTGCATCCAAATGACAACAAACTTGGGAATGTAGCACCCACCTTAGACTGTACTGCAATGTCAGCAATCAATCTGTCCAGTGTGGGAAAAGACACAACAGCTGTCTGTAACAAAGGTTACTGTTTTACCTCTTCTATCCATGATATTGGTTTTACATTTGTGCTTGAAATCTACAGTATTGAATTAATGGTGAAATGAATTCTCAGGATGATAATTCAGTTGAATAAATGTGTTTGACTAACTAGGTTACTGTTGGGAGTATGTAGTTAGCATGCCAACTATGCAGAGGGAGATAGTGGTAAAATACACTATTTAATATTTCTAAATCAAAATTCACAGTTGAAGTTTCTGTTTTGAATAAATACTTTTTTTCTAAAATTGAGTTCAAGGTTAGCTGATACACTTGTTGTTGTTGTGTCTTTCGGCTTTTCCCGGTTAGGGGTAGCCACAGCGGAACTCCGGTCCACTAATGATTGGCAGTAGATTTTTACGTGCCGAGTTGCCAGCCCTGACGCACAACATTCAATGAAGGTACACCCATTCACGCATGTCTCCACACACAAGACGCTTTAGCTGAGAATTGAACAGGACAACGTCTTACTATGAGGCGACAATGCTACTGCAGCACCACCACCGCAGAAGGTTAGCTGATACACTGAACATAAGAATATTTACACTTGAATTTAACTTAAATTATGGTACCACATTATATCCAGGGACACAACCCTTTTTTTTAAGTGATGTTATTTTGCATACATAGTTGGTTGTACCAATTCCTGAAGCTACTTGTTTATGACAGTTAAACTGAATTATTGAACCAGGATGTCAGAATAAGTATCGTAATCCCACAGATGGTAAAGGGAAAGCACTACATAGATTGACGAGATGGTAGAAAATAAAATTATTGCCATTTTTCAAAACAGGCACTGGGGTGCTATCTGTGCTTCATGATATGAGCATGATATTTCATCCTTTACTCTAATGACTAGCGATAATGGTCCATAAAACTGTATGCAGATATGATGTCAGCAAAATGTAAGAGAAAAAGTAATTTTTTTTTTAATTGCTTATGACTGGTCACGTCAACAGTGAATTAGCAGTATATTTTTTATGTACCATACTGTGTTGGGTCAGCCAAAGCAGCACAACCTTTTATAAACAGTGTGGCTGAACGCCAGTGGTAACTGCACATGACCAGTCCAATTCAACTAGCAGCATTTCCCACTGAGTATAAAATACTTTCCTTTCTAAGATCTTTGTCTTCCTTCATAGGTTCATAGGTTCATAAGTTGGTACTAGGCTATCAGCCCTAGGGCCTATACAAGCCTAGCCATAACAATTCCCTGGCTATTTCTTCCCACATTATTTACTTTCCTGGACCCCTGTTTAGCAGGGCGACTGACGTGATCCCTGGGGTGAATTTCCTTTCTCCCATCAAATCGTCAAGGTTCCTCTTGAAGAGGTCCAAAGAGGCACTCTGCTTGACATGTATGGGCAATCTATTCCAGAGTCTGGGGAGTCTCTGGGTCAGGAACCTATCCCTCCAGCATGTTTTGTTTATTGTGATGACAAGGTTTAGATCCCTGGAGCGTGTAGCTCTGAGGGATTGGGACTTCTTTAAGTGTAGCATGTCCAACAGCTCTGGGTTTGACATGGCCTTGTATGTTAAGCAGAGATCGCCTCTGAGTAGACGATATGCGACAGAGTATAGCTGGAGTTTTTTAAGGTGGTCAGCGTAGGGCATCTGCTTTAGGCCTGAGATTCTTTTAGTGAGGTATTTCTGAGGCTTTTCCAGTTGTTGCAGATGTCTTGAGAGGTACATACCAAATGGGGCGTTGTATTCTATAATGGGTCTAATGAGGGATGAGTACAGTGGGACAATGACCTCCTTTTTTCTGGATGAATAGCCCTTCGTGATGAGGTGTGCCACATAGAAGGATTTCCTGACTGTTGTGGTGATGTGGTTATCGAATGTGAGACCACTGTCCACCTGTGTCCCTAAGTCTCTTATCACACTTTCTGTGTTTAGTGTACTGCCACCTATATGGTAATTCATGGATACATGTTTTTTCCCAAAGGGGATAACAATACATTTCTTGGCATTGAGCTTGAGCCCATGGCTCTGGCACCAAGCATCTGTTTCAGTAAGGCCCTTTTGTAGAGTATCCACATCATTTGGGGATTCAATAATGGCTCCCAGTTTGCAGTCATCTGCAAACTTTGTAAGCCAGAGTCCCTTAGTGTTGACCTGTACTTCAGAGAAGTAGATGCCAAACAAGAGCGGCCCCAGGACTGAACCCTGAGGTACTCCACTTGTCACTTGTCTGGAGCTGGATTTGGAATCGGCTACTTTTACAGTGTGGGTTCTATCAGTAAGCCATTTAGCAACCCATTGGGTGACATAGGGATTAATGCCCAACTTAGTAAGTTTATCTATGATTCCAGAGTGTGGGGATGGTGTCAAAGGCCTTGGCAAGGTCTAGATAGGCTGTGTGGACCACCTTACCCTTGTCCATGGCTCTGGAGACTGATTCAAAGAAGTCAATCAGGTTCAGGAGACAAGATCGGCCCTTCACAAACCCAAACTGGGTGGGGTCCAGTGTTTGAAGGTTGCCAATGTCTTTGTTTATAAGTTCCTTGATAATACGCTCCATGGCCTTGCAGATAAGGCTTGTCAGACTGATAGGACGGTAGTTTCCGGGATCCAAGGTGGATCCCCCCTTGTGGATTGGGATAACTGTAGCTCTGCGCCACTCAGTGGGCACGAAACCTGAGGTGAGGCTATGATTAAACATGACACTTAGGTGAGGTGCCAGTTCATATTGTAGTTCATGTAGTACACAGCCCGGGATGTCATCTGGTCCCATGGATGCTGTATTCTTGGCTTTAGAGAGTGCGTTTTGTACCTGTATTTTGCATACATGTAGCATTTCACATAAGTAATATGAGATTACATCTCCTGCTGATATTTTATTATCAAATTGCCATTTTACTATGATTGGCATCAAATAATTTTAAATAGCAACTTTATATGAATTCATTATAGCTGTACTGAAAGTTTAAAGTTTAAAGCAATGACCCATTACTTTAGATTTCCCACCCCAATATTTTATGTAAATTATTGCAACTATTTTTAATAAATACTGTTTATATTTTTCAGGATATTATCTATTTACACTTATTTGGCACTACATCTGTATCTTTATGCCTTACATTATGCTACATGTTTTGCCTGTTACTAGAAAAATAATTTAGATTTAAATAATTTCTTAAAAAAAATATTTTATGCTACTTTTGCTTTCTACATGACATTTTCATTTTATGACAAAGTGTAACAGGACATAACATTTTAAAGATTACGTTAATTCTATCATATCATGCTTAAAGTTTGCAATTCAGTTAAGCTAACTAAGAATTGCTATTAACTTTCTGCAACTGGAGGAGATGCTTTGGGTAAACAACCTTGTGTTACAAGGTGCTTCTCTCCTTTTGTTGCCCTGCGGAGATTCTTGTCTCAGTGTTCCATCAGTTTGTGGTAACTGTAGGAGAAAATTCAGTTGTCCTTAATTTGAAAAACAAAAAAGCAAGTACTTAATTCTTGTTTCTGTTAGACATTCCTTTATTAGCACATGAGTGCTGCTTTGAAGACTGAGTAACAGTGGCTTTGTCAGAGCTTTTTATTACAAAATTAGTAGGTGGGCCCCAGGTAGGTTCCTCCCATTACTCCAAAGGGGTATATGGGGGAGTGTAAAGTTTTATTGAAACAACCACAATGTTGTGGTGGGCCTAACCTTGTGTCCTTGGGATTGGTTACATTTTAAAGCTTTTGCATAGATTTAACAAAAAAACTTTGTCATTTCAAAGAATATTTAAAAATCATTTAAAAAATTAAGAAAACATAGCTATTATGTTTTAAAGTTGTGTCATGCGTGAAAGTGATTATTTCACTGGTTTATAATCCTTGTCCTTACTCTCCATCATAAAATGTCAGTATTTTTATTTAGCATTCAAGTAAACCTAACCCTTTAAAAGGAACCACAGCTAGATTATTTACAGAGATCATATAGAGGGAATCTGATGCATTACAGGAAGTCAGTACAGACAGGAATAGGAGGGTGGTCATCTATTTGCTGGGGCACTTTTGTAGAATCTTCATCAGATCTGCTAGAAAAGCAAATATTTTATGTGTTGGTTTATTATTATTCTTACTAAAGTGGATCCCTTGGTTGTTTTACAAGACCCCACCTTGGCTAAAGGCATATACTAGAAATGTAAATGTAAAACAGTTTGGGGTTCCCTTTTTTCTTTTCTGCTATTGGTTCAATAAGTGTTTTGAGGGAGACTCATCCATAACTCCTCTTAAATCTTCGTATCTATGTGAGCGTAGAGCTAACATGTTCTGGACATAGCTCCAATTTTTGAAGTAATAAATGTTTTAAATAGAGTGTATTTAAAAAAACCTTGTGTCATGGTGGTGCCTAGAGGAAACGTTGAGATAGCCAGGTGAAGCCTTGTGGGGGGTTCACCACAATCCAAATGAAAAAAATTAACAGCAGGGGGATTGTAGATGAAGTGGGTAGAAATTAAAGTAAGAAAATTCGAAAAAACAGCCACAAGGTGATGAAACCTGACAAAGGTGGGGGAACGGTACTAATGGATACTGTAATATAAGAAGGAAAGATGAATGAAATACTTATGGACACAGATAAATATGAAAGTGTATCAAGTAAACGTTTCTAATAGTAGAATAGATAGGGTTCTTTCTGATCTGTTAACGGAATGGTTAATAGACGTCAGTACCTACAACTATCTAAAGGTTGAGAAACCTAAGATCCCTACAATCTTTGGAATACCCAAAACTCATAAAAATGAAAGGGACCCCCCACTGAGACCGATAGTCTCAGCTGAGGGGTCCAAAACGCTACCTTTAGCTAAACTGGTAGACTCTAAGTTAAAAAATATTTGGTTGAAAAAGAAAAAATATTTTAAAAGATTCTTGGGATCTTCTTAGGAGTGTACATAATGATTTGTTTAACAAAGATTTAACATTTATTACAATTGACGTCATTGACCTCTTTACATGCATTCCCCATTCTGAAGGAATGCAGATGTTAGAAGAAACTGTATTTGAGGAGACAGAAATGTCCCAGACAGATAGGTTGGTGTGCCTTTACCTGATGGAATTAGTTTTAAAATACAATTTCATTTATTTTAAAGGAGAATTGTACCAACAGGTTAGAGGGGTGGCGATGGGCGCTGCATGCGCACCCACCTATGCTAATTTAATTTTAGCCAAATGGGAAGAAAAATATGTACTGGACTCTATGTATAAGAACTGTTGGAGCCTCTATAAGAGGTTCCTGGATGACATCTGCATTTTTTAGGTGGACAATAAGAACAGAATTCAGGAATTTGTTGATTTTATACATACTACTACCCCATTTCTCCAATTTACCTTCAATGTTTCTGACGAAAAACTACAATATCTAGATATAGAAATATATAAAGAAAATAACAGCTTTAATTCAAAGGTGCATAGAAGTAAACACCTTTACTAACTTATATTTGCACTACAACAGTGCTCACCCATCTTATTACAAGAGAAATATTGTAAAAGGGCAGTATGTAAGGGCAAGCCGTATGACCTTTGATACGCATGATTTTTTAAATTAGTGCAATTTTCTTAAGGGATTGTTTTTAGCAAAGGGTTTATCCAAAAGAGCTTCTTGAAGAAATTATAAAACAAGTACAGGAAGGTAGAAATGATAAATATAAACCTATCCTTGGGCAGCCCTTAGTTGAGAACTATTGTATTGACTCCTCACAGTATAATCAATTTAGTAAAGCAATGGTGCTAGAATATAAAGCTAGCAGTGGAGTAGTCAGGAGAATCATCAGTGATGAGTGGGACAAATTTAAAAACCTCACTGATTTGGAACAAATAACCAACACAGAACTGAAATTTGTGTTCAAAAACTCACAAAGTGTGAAAAATGCCTTAGAAAATGACAAAAAAAAGGCAACTGGTAGGAAGAAAGTAGGTACCTACAAATGTGGGCGGTGTTCACAATGTAGGTATATAATGAATAAGGAAGACGTTCCCCAGGACTCACGAAGCCTCCGTGTAAGAGTTATAACTCTTACACGGAGGCTGCAGTTAAACGGAGTGATGTCAGCATGCTCTGCATATTCATGAGAGCATGCTGAATCACACCTAAGTCTAACACGGTCCATGTAAGACAGTAGGGGGCGTGTCCGTAGGCTGAGCCCTGCAAGCGGACACGCCCCCAGAAGTCTAAAAGTGCCCAAAGTAGACACCCACAACAGAGTCCATGGAAATGTGAATAAACACAACACAACACATGCCCCTACAGACCATAAACATATATAAAAGAAATATAAATGAACATGTCATATTTTTTTAAATTGTAAAGATGTTTAACCGTGAGTGCGCTCGTTTGCGTGGGTGTGCCCGTAGTGCAGCTACAGTTAGCAGTCAATGGGAAAGCATATAAGAACTAAATATGCAAAATAAGCCAGGACGCAATAGTGAAGTGGTAGAGATGCCGGCTGCAGAGCAGGCATTCATGGTTCGAGCCACCACAACACAAATTTTTTTTTTCGCAAAATAAGCAGGAAATAAGTCCCTGACACATATATGTACACATGAAACCAGAATATATGTAAAATGCAATGTAATAGCCCATTTATATTGAATAAATGTGAGCTAAGAAATGAATATAAACTGCCAGATGTGCCCATAGCTGAGCTACAGTTCAACAGAGTGAGGGTATGTGCCCGTAGATAAGCATTGGTTTAACTGGTGCAAAATGAGTGCCTGTAGCCGAGCAGTGGTTTACCACGCTAAATATATGTGCCCCTAATTGAGCTAAGCGGCATATGCGTGCCAATAGCCAAATGAGGCTTAAACCAGCGTACCCCGTTTGCGTGGAGCTGCGCACCACGCAAACAAGCTAACCGACGGGCAACGTTGAGCAAGCCGTATCAAAACTGCCTTCACACAGACACACCCCACAGCATGTCTAGACAGTCATGAAAAATAAAAAGCAGTGGTCAGGTTCGAATCCAGGATACTATACACCACAGTCAAGGCACAGAACCACTGAGCCATGACAGCAGTACCTAGAAATGCAATAATAGCTTATATATAGGAATGAATACAAACTGCAGCATGACAATGCAGGTTTACTGAAGTTGATACAATTCCAAATTGGCCAATCACAGATATGTGTGGGAAAAACGGACTATATAAGCCCCATAGGCGGGAATACACAGCATAAACGATTGTAGAACAGACCTGCAAGCAGAATGTCAGGTGTAGGTGAGGGTAGTCGCTTTCGAGCGCAGAGGTGGGGTGTTGAGGAGTCCAGGTCTGGCTCCTAGTCCACAACCATGAGGCCCAACTCATGCAGGGCCAGGTCCTCTGGGGAGCGTACAAGGCTGAGGCGTGGGACCAGTTGGCTCATGAACTCACCAGTGCCACAGGAATTCCTAGGACAGGTGAGCAGGTCGGTCACCACCATACGGACCTGAAGAGACGTAAGCAGGACCAACTGAACCTTTGGATCCAGGAGGCCCGGCAATCACCCAACGCCCCACCACTGAGTAAGTATCAATTAATTATGTATGTAGAAAGTTAAACTACCTGAAATCATGGAGATGTGTATTCCAATATTACTTCATTTATATTACAGCTGCAGGTGTCCGTTCTGCGAACCGCAGAGCCTATGCCGATAGGCTGGTGTGGTTGCGCCACCAGGCAGGACAGTAATCCACTACTAGTAACTGTAAAGATATATATATAAATGTATGACAGTCAGCATAAGAGTGCAGTGTAGCCAGGAAGGAATTAAATCTGCAAGTCACAGTGTGAAAGTGTATGCAAGTATTGCCTGATTACAACAGTTCCCAGCCTGTAAGTTGAAACTAATCATGACACTGTCCAACACATATTTTGAAATAAAACTGCCCTGCCTGTAAGAAAATAGTACACAACCTGCAGCAGCAGGTAAAGTATAGCTGCAGAAGAGGATGAAATCACATGTGTGAAATATATCCCTGTGGAAATACTGAAACATGACAGAAGTGAGACTGCTGGAAAGAACTGTAATAACTACTGTTAAAACATGTCAATAAAGCCTAGAAGTACCAGTCTGAATAGTAACATGAAAGCAAGTGAGAGAGTGTGAGAAAGTGTCAGGAATACAGCACTACAGTAGTAATAACCCCTGAATAAACTATACTGCAGTCAGGACATAATTAAATGCATGTGAGACTCAGAACCAAACAGAAAAATCTATTCAAAGTGTTGCTGCATGTGGAATGTGTACACCAAAATCTGGATATGTTGCTCCCAGTCTAAAATATGCAGATAGGATGATTGTCTGATATACCAAACATCCACACCTGTCTACAAGTATATAAAGCACAGGTAACAGGATGATGTATCTGCACAAAGTTCGATATGAATGTGTATGAACAGCAATAAAATGTAGAGTTATGTTGCAGTAACAGTCCCATCTGCAAGGTTAAGTAGTTAACATATAGGACACTGTAGTTAGAACAGTAGTGTGTATATAACTGTAGCTATTAGAAATATACAGCATATGTAGTTGTATTCCAAGGTGTTAATATTATGTTTGATTTACCCCACCCTCTAACCATCTATAACCCATTCCACATGAAAATGGTATGTGCAATCACAATTACCACCCCTGGACGTCTGTCCTGTTGGGTCATATATATTTGCATGTCTGTTGATGCATCCACCCCATGCATACATCCACACCTGATGGCCTGTTGCCATCAATCAACCCTGCATGTTGTTGGACTGTGTATTACTGTTCAAATTATGCATGTGTTATGCATGCTGTTCAATGGTGTAAATAACTGGGTGTTTGGTTAATGGGAATACTAATGCATGCTGTTACAACTAACTGTGAATGGTATTTATATGTCACTAACCCAAACTGTCATGACATAATGCAAAACATAGAACGACAGGGAAGGCGGGTTCCGGCGGACCCACCTCTCCCACCTCAGCTGGCGAGTGCACCTGGCACTAGTGCCGAGTCCGGACCCTCCTCCAGTGGCCCTGTGCTACCTGCGGGTGGAAGCGCTGCAGGGGATGGGGCTCGCCCCCCCTCTGCAAGTGTGGCCGGAGGAGATCCACCACTCACCCTCCGTAGCGTCCGGACTGTGGTGCGTAGGGAGATTTGGGACTCTGTCCTTGAGCCCCTACGCCAGCTCGAGGCACGGTGGCACAACTAACGGGCATGCCCGTTGCCCGTCTACACAGCCCCAGCACAGCCCGTCCTGGGCAGTGAAGGAACAGTGGCAACTGCCTATGGGTGGGGATATCAGTTCCACTGTTGCCATCTGTGGGCTCATGGGCTCTAGACATCCAAACCTCCATCCCCGTCAATTGTGTAACCCCCCCACACGTGTCATACACCGCCCCTGTATGAGTCTTGTTTGTCTTGTCTGTTAACCTACCCAACCTACCTCCCCAGCTGTACCGACTACCTTCACCTGACATACCACTCTCACCTGAAAAAAAAAAAGGGCACTCTGTACCCACAAAAAAATTACGCCCCATACATAGCTGCCTATTCCGCACATATGTCTACTGGACATGGAACCCATCAATTCCAATTGGCCATACAACAGGTATTATTGTTGTCCTGACACCTCTCTCAGGGGTGGAAGGTTTCAAATGTCACACCAAATTACATACATATGCACAGCTGTTGCTGCTGAAGAAATGGGCAGCTATGGGCCTTACCTACATCCCTCCTGCACATCCCAAGCTTGTTTCCCTACTGTCTTACCCTCTTTGTGACCCCTTTTTCACCACTTTCCTGTCTCCCCGTTTTCTTTTCTTTCAAAGAAAATAGCGGGTGTAAGAAGAGTAAGCACCTTTAAGCGCTTGTAAGCGGGTGTGCGCTTGTGTGCGCGGAGCTAACCACCAGTGCGCATGCGTGAGCTCCGCGCAAACCAGCGCTAACCTGGTTACAACTGCTTAAAAGTGCCTTAGTCACTTTGATTGACAGGTCCTGTACTCAGTTCCAAAGAAAAATAAAATCCCACTGTGAGTCCCGAACCCAGGACCTTGGCAACTATAGTCTGCATGACTTACCACTAAGCCATGACCCTGATATAAAATCATTGTGCTAAAGTAAATATATCATGTAACAGTAGGAATGAATGTAAAGGGAATATAAATGTGTAGTACACAAAGCATGACATTTAGAATCACAAACAAAAATGGTGGATTTCAATAATAGTAGTGTGTGAACAGAAACAGCCATGCTAGTGGGAATCTAGTAGGTAATAATCTCACCATAGCACCTTGCAAGACACACACATACTCACAGCAGGATAAGCACTGCCCATACCCCACAACCCCTTACAGGAACACATCCGGACCAAGTAATAAAATATGTGGAGCAAAGGCCCAAAACCAGGGACACATTACAAATAAAGGTACAACACACGCAGACAGTGCAGAAAGTAACAGGGTCTACACCTAGTGGGATGTTTGGAAGGGTATGCAGTCCGGAACTTGAATGTTTGTCACCATAGTCTGACTACAGCCCAGACTGCCTTGCCAGATAAAGGTGTGCATGAGATATTGACCAAATATGAGGCAGAAATGTGGACAGCCTGCAAATATCTGTACACATGACGGGTCCAACACCACCATATTTGCATAGTTAAGGACCTAGACATAGCAACAGTGAATGTCTTACAGGGATGTACCACAGACCCCATGTGAAATGTACAAACAGTAGGCAGAAAGGTGTAACACATGCAATGGTAACTATGGAGTCTGGAAAGTATTCACCACTTGCATGGCAGAAAAACCGTAGTAATACATATGCCCATGCTAACCCACAGTCACAACTGGAGCATTCCAGACATTTCAATGGGTGTACCCCACTGATATGTACCATTCCATGAGGCACATAACTGATGAACCTGAAAGCCTCTGGGGCCTGCTCAGCAGCATACTCAAATACCCTAATAGATGTCAAGGCCCACACCATGGCCAGACCACACTGCATGCTGTAACACCCTAGCAGATATAGCAAGCATTCCAGGGTGTGAATGTACATGGAAAATAGGAAAGCTACAGCAGCACACTACAGTCAAGACACCTAGCAGGCATTCCAGTACTGACAGTAAAGGGCAACTATTGAAGCCTTAGCAACAGAGTGCAAAAAAAAGGTGAAAGGAAAGCACACACACACACACACACACACACACACACACATTAACAATAGTAGTAGTTGTAGTTGTTAGTGTACATACACAGTCAGTACAGGAAACTGGAGAAATGAATGGAGGAATGTTAATCCACAACACACCGAGAAAAATGAGAGATACCAACCTTTACACTCACAGAACGTTGTCCACAGCATAACAGCATGGTCCCTGCCCTTAACATCTGAAAGGGCTACGCCTATCTCACACACCATTTTATAGCACAGTTCTGAAATCACAGTGAGAACTGCAATCAGTACACAACTGGCTGCATGCAATTAGCAAATGCTGGCTAACAATTGGTGCAGAGGCCATCACATGGGCATATGCAGATACCTACAAAAGTATGCTGTACTCCATGTCCACGCATGCAATACTTTCATTGCACCCTGAGAGAGAAAGAGAGAGAGAGAGAGAGAGAGAGAGAGATAGAGAGGACTAGACTGCAATTAAGCAGACGGAAACGAATTTCTCAGCAACAGCTACCTGGAAGCTGACAACTGGGAAGTGGAGCAGCAGGACAGAGAGCCAGACAGTAGCAGAAGCAGCTGTGACAAACACAGGTAATGTAAAGTAATACTATAAAGGTGTACATACTGTGAACCCTCCATATGTGTCATTGCTCTGTATCCATATGTATATGAAGATGTGTAAAGGGCAGGAGACATACAGCAACTATCAGTGAAGGCTGTACATACATTTGTATGTGTGAGCATCTATGTGCACATATCAATGTTGTTTGATTGTAGGTTCTACTGCCATGTACAAATGAGGTTACACAGCCATGTATGTTTAGCAGTATGTTAGTGTGTGTATACAGTATGGTAGACAAATATGCTGATATACCTGTCTAACATATGGATATGTATGTATGTCAACATATGTATGTGTGTATATATATATATATATATATATATATATATATATATATATATATATATGTATATATATACATATGATATGCATATATGTATACATACATAGAGAGAGAGATGTAGGACTACATAGACAGATGTCTATAGAATATTGTAGCAACATATCTATGTAATGCACACATGCAGATATAGATATATGTAGATACATATACATAGACAGACTGATCTGACCACCTACAGGTATGATTGTATATGATGACCTGCAACACAGCCTGTCCCCCCCCCGTCGCTCACACCCCCTCTGCCCCTCCCCTCCACATCTACAGCAAAATATGTACATCAATATATATATATGTGCAAATGTATACAGACATATATATATATATATATATATATATATATATATATATATATATATATATATATATATACATATAGACATATCTATATACATATATATATATATATATATATGTATAGAGAGAGAGAGAGAGAGATGTATATAGAGTCTGAGTGAGGCACATGTGTACAGATGTCATGCAACAGGTGCCTGGTGACAAAGGCACGGAGTGAACACCAGTGTCAAATCCGGAGTAACATACCACATTCCAGATCACCTACACCAGTAACCACCAGATATGTGAGTGTCCGCCCACCACTGCATGTGTCAGGGGTGGGCAGGGTCAGACATGTGTACAATAGTGGCCCCAATGATAGTCACAGTGGCACACTATCCCTGGAATAGCTGCACATGGTATGTGTCCGCAGACATGGTGAGTCAGGTATGGACATGTAGGTCGGTGTACCCCCCACAGCACATAATGGATGCCATGGTATGGACCTCACATGAAAGCAACAGATATGGAGAAGGACACAGTGACATGTACAACACTGTGACAATGCACCCAAACACAGTACCAATGCACAGTGACTGACAACACCACAGAGTACACATATGCTACCCACGTAGAGGTTACCACCCCCAGATGCACAAATGGAGGTCACACCCATGACAGATGTCCAACAACCATAGTAACACCACCCACCATCCACAACCTAAATGTCTGCTGTGTGTTGTCTGTGCCACTGCAATAGTGTGCACATGTGTAGGTATGGGTTCCAACTCACAGATAGGATACACCCTGCAACAAACCACACAGTGTTAAGAAGCGAGACTCCCCATGTGTACATGTCACACATACCCCTGCTGAATGTTAGTCAGATAGATAATATGCCATATGAGTCACCCTGTGTAACTGTGTGACGGCAGCAGGTACCATCACACCACATGTGTCACAATGGTCAGGGTAGCAGAACAGTACGCTGCTGTAGACACAGGGGCAATAGCATATTGTATAGTATTGTATTATAATGTTTGGTAGTATGTCGTATGGAGCCTGGCAGGTACTGTTGCACAGTTGGCCATCTACATGTGTGTCCACCAATAGACAGACAGATGCTACATATGTGAGATATGTTGTATCATAACAGTCGAGTAGCATGTGTAGTATGTGTGCCAAAGTCTGCTGACATATATTGCTGATACCAGGTTATCTTCTTTCTCAGGTACATGGCCCACCCAAGGCATCCCACCTACTCTGCAGCTGAGGATGAGGAGATACACCAGAGCCTGGTGCGGGACTATGCAATACTCTTTTCCCGCACCAGCCAGAATCAGCAGGTGAGGGCTGCACTGTGGCAGGACCTTG
Organism: Protopterus annectens; assembly: GCF_019279795.1. Taxonomy (NCBI): domain Eukaryota; kingdom Metazoa; phylum Chordata; order Ceratodontiformes; family Protopteridae; genus Protopterus; species Protopterus annectens. Next base: position 1,281,119,530 of record NC_056737.1, read on the forward strand.
TCCGCCGTCGGGTAAATGATATAGTCATGCATATTAGGACATTTGTGTAAGTACGACACCACTGTAGTGATTTAATCAGACATGTCCGTCAGCGTCCAGATATCCACAGGCAACAGGTCGCCACAGGTGGTGGAGTGGCTACACATCCCCCACTCACCAGACTGGAGGGACTACTCCTGAGTGTAGTGGCTCCAGTCCACCAGCAACAACAACAGCAGCAGACATGCATCATGATGGAGGCTGGAGCCACACAGCAGCAGGACAGTGAACGTGCAGGTAATATGTCATGTGTATAGTTGACTGTTGTGTACACTGGTAGTTAATGCATGTGTGTGGTGTGTCCTTGGTTCGTAGCTGCCACCATAGTATTTAATGTGCAAGCGTGATATCCTCAATATTAGCTGCAGACCTGTGAAAGGCGACTGTTGTACTCCTGACCTGTATCATACTCAGTAACATTGGCACAGTTGTGCCCACTAACATTAGTTTCCTCATGTCTGCAGGACCCTCTGGTATCACTGCATTGCACCCTATCCATGCTGGTGAGTGTCTATTTACAATACCTGTAATAGTGTTGATAGTAATAGTTCTATTTGGCACACTTAGTAGTGCTCTTTGTATGCATGTAGGTGTGTCTGTGTCTGTGTGTCGATATCACGCATACTGAGTACTGTACAATTGTGTGAAACTGTGTGCATGTGTGCATGTGTGCACCTGTGCATGTGTGCATGTGTGCATGTGTGCATGTGTGCACCTGTGCATGTGTGCATGTGTGCATGTGTGCACCTGTGCACATGTGCATGTGTGCATGTGTGCATGTGTGCATGTGTGCACCTGTGCATGTGTGCATGTGTGCATGTGTGCATGTGTGCACCTGTGTGTGCATGTGTGCATGTGTGCACCTGTGCATGTGTGCATGTGTGCATGTGTGCACCTGTGCATGTGTGCATGTGTGCATGTGTGCACCTGTGCATGTGTGCATGTGTGCATGTGTGCATGTGTGCATGTGTGCACCTGTGCATGTGTGCATGTGTGCATGTGTGCATGTGTGCACCTGTGCATGTGTGCATGTGCATGTGTGCACCTGTGCATGTGTGCATGTCTGCATGTGTGCATGTGTGCATGTGTGCATGTGTGCACCTGTGCATGTGTGCATGTGTGCATGTGTGCACCTGTGCATGTGTGCATGTGCGCATGTGTGCACCTGTGCATGTGTGCACCTGTGCATGTGTGCATGTGTGCATGTGTGCATGTGTGCATTTGTGCACCTGTGCATGTGTGCATCGCTGGTAATGTGTAGACATTGTAAACTGTGTTTCCTGTTTCCTTCCCACAGGTTCTGTTGCTGCTCTGGTGTCATGTAGCAGGGAACCTGAGTCAGGTGCCATGGGTACTGATAATGATGACATTGGTGTAATGGCACAGGAAGGTATGCCAGGGTCCGCCATTGGTCAGCCAATTGACAGTACACAGCTGTCAACCCCATCAATGCGCACAGTTATCCTGCCAATACACCCCTTGTCACCACTGTCCCTAGGTGATGGACAGCATACAGTGGGCATTGACCAGGGTAATGTGGTATCTGTGGCACATGCTTCCCCACACAGCAGCCATGGGCATGGCCCAGAGATGGTACCACACAGACAGATGTCCAGGAGTTCTCATGGGAGCATCCATGGGCGTACTGCCCCTGTCAGACGTGCCCACAGAGGTCTTACAACCTCGGCTATGTTTCGGACTGTCATGCAGGCACAGGCACGTATGGAACGGTACACCAGACAGGGTCTGAGGGAGCTGGCAGCATGTCGCACAGCCATGACTGACAGTATGCGTGACATTGCGGCTGCCATCCGTGATTTCACCGATGTCGTAGACAGACGTTGTGGGGACATATTAGACCGGTTCCACAACTACATGTCCATGAGCCAGGGTGATGGTGGGCGGTTGAGGCGTCGACGTGGCCGTATGCCAGCAACAGCAGCAGCTGGCAGTCGGCGCGGATGACAACAGGGACGCGGCCGCCCCCATAGTGCCAGCAGCAGCCCCAGCAATGCTGGGTCTGTGCTGTCATCAGACCGCCCCAGGAGACCACGTGCACGTGGCTCTGGCCAGGCCTGACAGGGATCTGTGTCCAGTCAACGAACACCTGCTTCTGATGACAGTACCCAGTCTGGGTTGGTACCGGATACGGTCCGTAGCACCCTGCAAGGCACAGGTACCGTGTCCGTGGCCAGAGACACTGATCTGTATGACCTGGCAGGTACAGTCTGTGGCTGTCCACAAACACCAGTATATGGCAGCCATGAGGTGGAACTGTGTGCATCCATACACACATGCAAATTGACAACACCTAGGGCAACGCATACACACACACTGCATCAACATTGCCCCACCTTCTACTGCTGTCCCTCACCAACACACATACACATACATGTCAATTGGTGGTATGGGTGGCTGACCCAGGCATACCAAGTTCACACCCTGTGCATATGATGAAACTGTGCCACCTCCTGCATTCTGTAACAACTGTGCAGGTACAGGTTAACATGTTGCTGATGCACAGGGTGACCACATAGATGTGTAGTAATAGTATCATGTTGTTAACAGTACTGTGTGCTGAATTAATTGTGGGTATATCACAGCATGCCTGATGCAGTATTTGTGTGATTGTCATGTCCTGTTGTCTACACCCATGGTAAGTACCATAGTGTATCATCTGCACATGTTGGCATACTGGTGGTAATGATGTCAACAGAAGGCTACATACATAGGTAGCACAGGGATGGGTAATGAATGTAGTAATACACAATGATGGACATGTAAATTGCAAGTGGCATGTTGCCCACACTAGACTCTGCAATGCAGATGTTTGAGGATGTTGATATGTGTGCAGAACTACACAACTGGTACAGGACACACAGGAGCACACTAGCACTGCATGCACACATCTCATACCATGCTAGACAGCCCCAACACACATAACTAACTGTCACAGGAGGGAGAGTCCCCATATATGTCAGGGATACTGTGGTGGCAGGCCAGGAGCATACATCCTACTAAGTATGGAACCACTGAGAGAAGGCTCGGTGTCTGTTATTTGACATGTGTATTACTGCAGGTATGGGCACATGGGTTTCTATCCAGTTATTGTACATCCTGACAGTACATGCATGTTCCGTACACTTGTGTGCACTGAGACTGGACCCTAGCCATCTGACCAGTGTATTTCCATGTACATGTGCATAGCGCCTGCATATTTGCAGTGTTACCTTATGGAACTGGTACAGCTTGTTTGTTGTACAATGGACTACATGGAGCCCTGTTCACTGTATCTTTGTTTGCATGCATGTTTGCTTGCAATTACCCTGGAATACCGATCACACATGCAATGCATAGTTATAGAGCTTCTGTGGACTCCTAGTGCCATCTGCATAGCCTACTATATGTATGGCCATGTCCCACTTGACAGGTTGCCACTGTTTGACCTGTTCACATGTACATTGCCTGTGACACAGTGCATATGACCTGCCTGGCATGTGTCCACGTGAGCAGTCATATATGCTACTGCTAAGTAGTCACAGGCACTACACCTTCACACATTCATCTTCTGTTGAACTACCTGCTTTGCTAGGGACAGCCTGCACCTGTCACCCCTGGCCTATCAGATATTGGCAAAGGCTCTTGCTACCCCCATAGTGCCTATGTTAGGCAGGGCTCAAATGACAAACCCACCTTCATAGGTATCACAAGGGATAAGACACTAAGAGCAATGCTACCCAACGCCAGATGTCTAAACCTCCAGATGCATGCACCCAAAACACTCCTTGGCATGGGAAATATCGATATCTGTGCAGTAACAGATGCCTGGTTCAGGGCTACTGAGAGCACACCAGCACTACCGGGTGTAACCCGGTTGATTTCTTTGCTACAGTCACCAAGGCCATTGCCGAGGGAAGGTGGTTCACACAGCCTACCTGGACCTTGCAAACGCCGCAACAATACCCCACTTGGGCATTCTAGGGAAGCTCACCAGCTTAAATATAAGCCCCTATGTCACTAGATGGATTGTACAGTGGCTCAAGAACAGAACCCACATGGTTAGCATTGCTGGAGCCATGCCAGACCCCATAACAGTTACAGGTTGTGTCCCAGAAGGCTCAGTCCTGGGACCCTCTTGTTTGGTATATATTTATTGGAGGTACAGGCCAACACGGATGAACTGTGGCTGTCCAAATATGCAGATGACTGCAAACTGGACACCATAATCGACTCCCCAGCTGACACAAGCATCTTCCAAAGGGGCATCATAGCAACAGACAACTTGTGCCAGAGCCATGGCCGTCTGCTGAACAGTGTGTAAAAGGGGAATGTGCATCCTGTAGTCTGTTCACCTAGTTGCCAAAAGGGACATTGTCCTCACACACACTAACCCCCCCTCAGCCAAAAATACACACACTTGCCAATTGCAGGATTCAAACCCCTATCTGACTGTTATGACACATGAGACGGGCGCATTAGCAGAGCACACTATTTGCATTACTGGGGGGTTTCTCTTCCCCTGCTATACTTATAGAGTGCTGACATCATCAGTGTTTAGAAAAGGGAATGGGCATCCTGTAGTCTGTTCACCTAGTTGCAAAAGGGACATTTCCCTCACACAAACACACACACTTGCCATCCACAGGATTCAAACCGCTACCTAACTATGTTATGACACTTAAGATGGACGCATTAGCAGAGCGCGCTATTCGCATTACTGGGAGGTTTCCTTTCACCTGCTGTACTTATAGGGTGCTGACATCATCGGTGTTTAGAAAAGGGGATGGGCATCCTGTAGTCTGTTCACCTAGTTGCCAAAAGGGACATTTTTTTCACACACTAACCCCCCTCAGACAAACACACACACTTGCCATTCACAGGATTCAAATCCCTACCTAACTATGTTATGACACTTGAGATGGACGCATTAGCGGAGCGCGCTATTCACATTACTGAGAGGTTTTCTTTCTCCTGCTGTACTTATAGGGTGCTGACATCATCGGTGTTTAGAAAAGGGGATGGGCATCTTGTAGTCTGTTCACCTAGTTGCCAAAAGGGACATTTCCCTCACACACTAACCCCCCTCAGACAAACACACACACTTGCCATTCACAGGATTCAAACCCCTACCTATGTTATGACACTTGAGACAGACGCATTAGCAGAGCGCGCTATTCGCATTACTGGGAGGTTTCCTTTCTCCTGCTGTACTTATAGGGTGCTGACATCATCGGTGTTTAGAAAAGGGGATGGGCATCCTGTAGTCTGTTCACCTAGTTGCCAAAAGGGACATTTCCTTCACACACTAACCCCCCTCAGACAAACACACACACTTGCCATTCACAGGATTCAAACCCCTACCTAACTATGTTATGACACTTGAGACAGACGCATTGGCAGAGCGCGCTATTCGCATTACTGGGAGGTTTTCTTTCACCTGCTGTACTTATAGGGTGCTGACATCATCGGTGTTTAGAAAAGGGGATGGGCATCCTGTAGTCTGTTCACCTAGTTGCCAAAAGGGACATTTCCCTTACATACTAACCCCCCTCAGACAAACACACGCACTTGCCATTCACAGGATTCAAACCCCTATCTAACTATGTTATGACACTTGAGACAAACGCATTAGCGGAGTGCGCTATTCGCATTACTGGGAGGTTTCCTTTCTCCTGCTGCACTTATAGGGTGCTGACATCATCGGTGTTTAGAAAAGGGGATGGGCATCCTGTAGTCTGTTCACCTAGTTGCCAAAAGGGACATTTCCCTCACACACTAACCCCCCTCAGACAAACACACATACTTGCCATTCAAAGGATTCAAACCCCTACCTAACTATGTTATGACACTTGAGACGGACGCATTAGCAGAGCGCGCTATTCGCATTACTGGGAGGTTTTTTTTCACCTGCTGTACTTATAGGGTGCTGACATCATCGGCGTTTAGAAAAGGGGATGGGCATCCTGTAGTCTGTTCACCTAGTTGCCAGAAGGGACATTTCCCTTACACACTAACCCCCCTCAGACAAACACGCACACATGCCATTCACAGGATTCAAACCCCTACCTAACTATGTTATGACACTTGAGAGAGACGCATTAGCAGAGTGCGCTATTCGCATTACTGGGAGGTTTCCTTTCACCTGCTGTACTTATAGGGTGCTGACATCACCGGTGTTTAGAAAAGGGGATGGGCATCCTGTAGTGTCTTTTCCTATTTGCCAAAAGGGACATTTCCCTCACACAGACTTACACCCACACCAACCCCACTCACACACACACACTGAGCACTTGCAGGATTGGAAACCCCTACCTAACTATGTCATGACATTTGAGATGGACGCATTAGCAGAGCGCGCTATTCGGATTACTGGGAAGTTTCATTTCTCCTGTTGTACTTATAGGGTGCTGACATCATCTGTGTTTGGAAAGGGGAATGTGCATCCTGTGGGGACGCAGACACCAAGCACACTATGGCTAAGCTGTCATTCACTAGGCCAAACAGCCTAGTGTTGGCCTCTACACCATTATGTTTAATTGTCAAATGCACATTATTTGTTGCTGATAGACTGTTTGCATATCTTTATTGCCATAGCATTCCCTGTTGGTATGAACAACTTCTGCATCTGTGGAAAATGTTTGCATATGGGAGGGATCCACTATATCACGTATGTCTCTGTAGTCATTTAACTGTGTGCACTGGGCAGACTGCTGTAATGTGGTTGGTTCCTGGCATAACACATAACAATACCAGATATGTGTGTCCAACTGCTAAACCAAGATTTGGACTAAGTGTGTGAGCATGCCCAGTTCAGCCTTCCCATGGCATGTTGTCAAAGTGTGTGAGCATGCCCAGTGTGAGCATTCCATATGTTGGACTCTGCAGCCCACCACATTTGTGGATGTGTGTGAACTTCACAAACTATCACCCGTTTATGGTTGTGGGTTGTGTGTCATGTTGTGTAGTTACTGTACAACTGATTTGTGTGTGAACACAACAGGATTATACTGTGCCTGCAGTGTTTGCATGGGATACTTTGCATACAGTTGTCAACATCCTTTCACACTGACCTAACACTGTAGTACTGTATAGTGTACTGGTAGTACTTTGACTGTGGTGGACAGTAACCTGGGCTTTACTGCTATCACTGCTTTACATTTCGATAGTGGGCACAACAGCCTGGTTGGGGCCAGTTGTGTACATCTGACCATGTTGCATTCTGTTCAGATATGAACTACTTACACCAGGATTGTCCAACATTGTTAGTGTATTCCACAACATAGGTGTACAATTGCAAACACTAGCGATGTGCCCTAGTCCATGTCTAATGCAAGTTGGAGAGTGTGTTTGTCCTTCAACACACATTGTAAGAGGAGTTTGCCATGACATATGTCATGGTTAGTATACTGTGCCTCTGTCTACCTGTGACATGACAGTGATACCCAGGATAAACCTACCATCTCCCGTCCACCCATCAGGATTCCTATTGAGGAAGATTGATAAGTGACTCTATGGGTAGCCTGTGCTGAGGGTTCACTCATGGGTGGGAGTGGCTTCTGTGTTATGGATCACACAGTACAGCTTGTCCTATGTAAGTCAGTGCTGGGGTTCAGGTCTGTCATGTGCATAGCTCACTGCCATTCAGATTGTACTATGTGCAGCATGTTTATTGATGCCAGTAACACAGGCAACACATGGCATCTGTGTAGGCTGTTTGATACTCCTGATGAGGTACTGTTGGGGACTTTACAGTTGATGGAGGTGTCTGCTGAGGTACATCCCACAGGGGCTATTGTAGTCGATTGTACCACTGATGCAGGATGACTGCAGAGCCACAATGACCTCCCCTTATGTAGATCTGACAGCCTTCATGATTAGGTGGGTATATGGTATGTTTCTGTAAACACTACAGCACATGTTTGTCCAATGCAGGATATCTATCACCCTGTGTCCCCAGGTCTCTCATTACATGTTAACTACATAATGGGTTAACACCTATGTGGTGATTGGTGGGCACTTACTGTATATCCACGGGGGTTGACCATACACGTTTCTGCACTTAGCTTGCTGACATAGCTATGGCACCAGTTGTCTGTTTCTATGTGGCCCTTTTGTGGGATGCATGTGTCAGCTGGTGGATCATATGTGGTGAGCAGTTTGTAGTCCTCTGCAAACATGTTAGGACACAGTCCTTCCATGTCTGTCTGTACCTATGGGACATATATACCAGACGAGGGAGATACCAGGACAAAGCCTTGTGGGATGCCAGTTATATCTGGTTTGTAGTCTGACATGGCTGAAGCATGTCTGACCATGTCTGTTCTGTCCTTGGTCTGATTTGCAACCCCTCTACTGACATGTGGGTTTATATTTACGCTGGTGAGCCTATCTATACTGAACATGTAGGGTATTGTATAGAAGCCTTTGCAAGGTCCAGATACACTGTGTGGAGCACATTGCCCTCATCAATGACCTTAATGACTGTTTCAATTGAGTCAAACATGGTTAGGGGCAGGATCTGCACTTGAGAAGGCCACACTGGGTTGGGTCCGAAGTCAGTAGGTCCCCAACATCCTTATGTCTGTGGTACATGCTGATCCTTTCCATAGCTGTGCAATCTGGGCTTCTCAGGATTCTGGGGTAGTACTGTTCAGTATCCATTCAGGCAACACCTTTGTTGAGAAGGACCACTGTTGTTGTACACTGCTCTTTGGGTACATATTCTGTGGTACGGCTGACATTGAGCAGTAGTGTGGTTTGGCATTCCATTCATCTTAGACTCCATGTTGCACTAAGCCCAGGACACCATCTCATACCATTGCTGCTGTGTGTTTTGCTTTGGAGATGTTGTCTGTTACCTCAGCATCTGCAATGTCAGGGGCTAGCAGTCTGCTGGGATAGATATTCTGCATTCATGGGGGTGGGGGGGGTTGCACTGCACCTGTCAGGATGTATGTTGGCAATATGTGTGTGTGTGTTTGTGGTATTTGTGTGATTCAGGGCATATCTGTTAATTCCCAACATGGCTCCTACCATCAGTTGTGTAAGCCTTGGGATTATCCTTCGTGTCCTGTACAATTTGTATCTACATAGGTTCATAGGTTCATACTGGGCTATCCACCCTGGGCATTTGTTAGCCTAGCCAGAGTGTGTGTGGCTTTTGAGACCCCTTGCTATGTGGATATTATGGCCATTTATGATTTGCTTTGCTGTGCCTCTGTCTGGACATGACACAGTGAAGACCCCCACTGTAACTCTACAATCATCCATCCACTTGGCAAGATTCCTGTTGAACAGTGTCAGTGAGGGGCTCTGCCTAACATGGAGTGGGATTCTGGTCCAGGGTGTGGGAGCCTCTGGATTATGTATCTGTCCCACCGGCACATCCTATTTCATTATTTGTTGAGGTTGACATCTCTCACTCTCGCAGCTCCAATGGATATGTGTTGTCTGGGGTGGAGCATGTCCATTACTCCTGTGTTGGGCATGGCCTCCTACAACAGGCATGCAATGCCTCTGTGTGGGCAGTCTGTGACTGGAGTCAGCTGGGGTGTCTACAGCCAGGCAGCATATGACATATATGTGTGACACTTTATCCTCTTGGTGAGGTACCTTTGAGGTCTTTCTAACTGCTGCAGGTGTCAGTTAAGGTAGATCCCATATGAGACATTGTACTGGATTATGGGTGTGATTGGGGTAAAGTATAGGGGCACAGTGACCTCTGTTGCCGTAGATGTGACTCCTTTCCTGATACGGTGTCACATGTAGACAGTCTTCCTAGCCACATTGGCAATGTGGGTGTCACATAACAGGTTACTGTTCACTTGTGTCCCTAGGTCCCTGGTTACTCCTTCCATACATAATGGTTTACCACCTATGTGGTATTTCGTGGTACCTTGTTTGGTATTTGGTGGGACATTCATACTGTCCAGTGTCTTCAGGACGGTTGGGGGGGGTTATTGTGTGTGAGAGTGCGGTCTGTAGCATGCTACAGACTGCACAGCAGTCTTGCCTACAGTTAGTTGCACATGGGTGAACTCCACTGCCTTGTGCATTGTCAGTTACCTGGACGTATGGGTGTCTGTGCTGCCTATGGATACTCACCTCCTTTTATGTAGTGTTCCAGGTTTTGGGGCCATGACACATGGTACGTGGTATAACCTGGTAGTGCTGGTGTGCTGTCAGGAGCCTTGCAGCAGGTTTCTGTCACTGCACAGACATCGATGTTCTCTATTCTGGGGATGGCCTCGAGCATGCATATTGGGGTGTACACATCTGGCATTGGTCAGCATTTCCCTTATGTTTCTTCCCACTTATGTTTTCTCGGGTGGTGGGTCAGTCTTTTCAGCCTTGCCTACAAAAGGCTGTATGGAGGTGGCAAAGGCCTTATCCAATATTCAGACGCCCAGGGGTAACAGGTGCAGGCCATCCCAAGGGCAGCTGCATGGCTTGTCAAGCATGACATCCCAAGCAGACAGACATTGGATTCCCTTGGAATGACACCAGTAAGTGTGCTACTTGCTATGACTGATCATTCTGTGTTTGTACTGTGGCATTATTCTTGGTAAGGGTAGGTTGCTGCAAACAGTGAGTGTCATACCGGCCTGGACTACATAATCGGATAGCTCATCTGTGTCTCTTTACATGTAGTCTAGGGCAATACATCTCAGGTCATTCACACCAGCATGGACTATGACTGCATCATATTTCTATTTGCTTTGGAGTGACCTACATATTTCTGTTATGTGGCATATTGTGGCAGCCTACAGGCAGCTTACTGTACCCTTTCCCTTGTTCAGTCTGCTGTGCGGGACAGCAGTGTGTCTGACTATGGAGTCACCTATTACAACTGTATCGGGCATGTTGTTTCTCCTTCTGGCCTGTGACTGTTTGGCACACCAGCTTTGTGTGCTATGTGTTGCATGTGCTATGTTTGGAGGCTGTTTCATTGGGTGTCTGCTTTAGTGGCCTCTGTTGGTGTGCTGTGTTTGTGATTTCTGCCTCCGGGAATGTATTTCTGTGTTTATGTGTTTGGTTTGCAGTTGTGATAGGTCTATGTGGGTATGTGTTTGTGGTTTGTGTGGTTACCTTCTCCTACTGACTTGTTTTGGGTGTACTGAGTTGGGGGAGCTCTGCCTCTGGTTTGGATGCATGGTTGCATCTCTCACATATATTTGTATTTCTTGGGTGGTGTTGGGGGTTGTCTGTGTACTTGGGGCAGGTGTAACATTGCCTCAGGAGTCACAGATTCCACTTGTTGTGGCTGGCCTTACTGGATTGCATGTGTGGACAGATTATATTGCCATACTACTGATCAGTAATTACTTCATTGTTCATGTTTGCTCTATCATGTAGTAGCTTCCTCATTCTCTTGCATGTTTTGGTTATGGCTGGTGTCCACCATGCCAGATTTAGGCACTGTGTCTTGTTTTAATTTGGGACTGCATAATCCAAGCATTCCTGGCAGTGTTCATGGAATGGCTGTATTACAGGTTCTGAGGTGTGGCCCATATTTTGCACCTGCACGGGACCTTTAATGGATTCCACATCAGTTTGGAGGTGTGCAAATAATGCTTAGCACATGTTTTCCACTGTGATTTTCTGGACAGGGACTGTGGTCAGGATTTGTATATCCAGTGTGATTACTATATGGTCTGGTTTTACCAGTGAGCAATACACTTCTCATCTTGACATCCCGTACCCATGTTGCTGATTATCACATCCAGTATGCTTGCCCCTCTTGTGGGGGTGGTACGTTGTTCCTGGGCCTTTTGGTTTGTGGATTCGATGAACTTTTGTCCTACACTGTTGCAGCTGGTATAATGCTCCCAGTCTATGTTAGGGTAGTTGAAGTCGCCCAATATAATGTGGTTTGGAGGACTTGATATATTCATGTATTCCAGCATGGGCGGATGCAGTTCCTGGTGTTGGGCCAGTAGTCTGTAGCAGGCTATACACTGGGGGCAGTTTTAGCCACTGTTACTTGAGCATGGCTAGTCCATGCTGCTTTTGTGGTGGTACCAACATGGGGTGTGGTTATCCTTGACAATTCTTGCTAGTCACCCTCCTTTTGTAGCTTGTTCCAAGTTTTGAGGATGTACAGCACAGTATGAGGTGTAACCTGGTAGTGTTAGGGTGCTGTTGTGAGCCTTGACTCAGATTTCTGTTACAGCACAGTTATCAACATTCTCCATACTGGGTGGGCTTAGACTGCATGCATCTTGCTGTTTGAACTTATCCCTTATCTTATTCTTATCCCTTCTGGTACCTATGGAGATAGGTTTGTGTTTTGAGCCTTACCTATTCAGGGCACACTGTGCATGACAACAGCCTTTGCCAGTATCCATATGGCCTGCACTGATAGGTGCATGCCAGTCCTAGCAGGTGGTGCATCATGTCATGCTCAGCATGTCATCCCAGACTGGCACACATTGGGTCCCCTTTGCCTAACTGCATTACTTCAGCAATTGTTGCACTTCATCATCTCGTTGTCATGTTGTGGCATGCTGCTTGTTGAGGGTAGGATGTTAGTCGGGGTCCTCAGGTGTGCATATGGTACTTGGTGTTACATTACTTAACACATAGCATTCATGCCTCAGGTGGTGCTGCAGGGCTGCCTCTGTCGGATGCACATATTACACTTCCCTGTACATGTTTGTGAGCAGGTTGTGTCACGTTAGGCATCCCTGTTACTATATGAGTGAGTCAGAGAGGGGTATCATTCCCAAGGTTCCTACTGAGCCAATGTATGTGCTATGCGTTGCCTCTTTGCCAAGGCCAGGGCATACTGGGCACGCCTCCTTCTACCTATTGGGGCAGGCTCAGGTTGTTCCTCCTCCGAGTCACGCTGTGCCTGTGGTGGCCTTGGCGATGGTGGGGGGCTGTTTGGCCCAGCCCTATGCTGGTCCTGCTGCAGCTGTTTTTGCAAGATCATATTATGTAGCATAGCACATACCATGACAATTTGGGTACATGTAGTTGGTGTGTACTGCAAGGCTCCACCAGATGTGTCCAGTCACCGGAACAGTGACTTGAGCAGCCCAAACACACGCTCTATTACATTACGTGTTTGTGCGTGTGCCTCATTATGGCGTTCCTGTTCAGGTGTGTGTGCGTTTCTGATGGGTGTCATCAGCCACGGCTCCAGTGCATATCCTGCATCCCCCACTAGGTGTCCATGCGGGATGTCCCCATTGGCAAATGTCTGGTACAGCTGCGTCAAATGCCAGATGTGGGAATCATGGTAGCTCCCAGGACAGCCAGCACACACATTCATTATTATGCCCTGGGCATCACACACGACCTGGCAGTTGATGGAGGGGAAGCCCTTGCAGTTGATGTATGCCCTACCCCATTCACCGGCAGGTGCTTTGATGCGTATGTGCGTGCAGTCTATTGCACCCACTACCTCAGGGTATTCCGCTATTTGCTGGAAGAGACGCATGTTGCTGGCCAATACCTCACGGGCATTGGGGAAGTATACATGATCACTGACATGTGCTGACATGGCATCCAGGAACTGGTGCAGTACCCTGGAAGCTGATGCCTGTGATATCCCCATCATATCGCCAGTTGGTCTCTGGAAGGTACCTGTTGCTAGTATTCTTAGGCCAACACATACCTTGGTTTCCACTGGGATGGGTTCCCCTCTGTTGGTTCAGTGTGAGGCGTGGCCTGCACAGCTCCACTATTTGCTGCAGGAGGTCTCTGTCCACTCTATAGCTCTACTATCTCCAGCTCATGTAACCCGTGGTAGGTGACCCTGGGCCTGTACACTCTTCTCCGTCTCCTCACTGCGGGTTGTCTGGCACCATCTGCATTGTCACCACCCTCAGCAAGTTGCCTATGTCTCATTATGACAGCTATGGCAGCCCCTAACATTTCTGCTCTGAGTTCAGCTTTTTCAGTTTTCACTTCTGATAACTTAACTCCTGTCTTGCAGTGTCTCTTGAGAGAAACATTCTGCACTGCTGTTTGCAGAGTTTTAAGTGCTGGGCTGGCCTAGTACTCTGCCTGTGTAATTGCCTGCATCTAATTGTTTTCACCTGCTAGCTCCAGCAGTATTCCCTGCTAACTTCCTAGTACATATGTTGCTTCCTTTTTCCTCTCTGTTTCCTCAGGGTGGAGCCGTGTGCAAACCAGCAGAAACACGCTCACAGTGGCTTACACGCACGCACACATACTTACACAGTTTTGGATCTGCTTATTCGGATTAATACGCGTGCACGCCCGCGCACACGGTGTTAAACATCTCCCAACACGCTCCCACATGCTTAGTCTGCCTTACACGTGTGCACACTGTCTTACACGTGTGCACACCGCCTTACTCGTGCTTCATGGCGCCGCCACGCGCAAGATACACGTCCAGCAAGAAACTTTGGTGTAGGCAACAGTGTACACCTTCCATTTCTTGACTTTCTCATGTTTACTTAGTGGCACACCTCCTTCCTTGATATCTGTCTGACATCTGTCATGTAACTCTACCCTCCAATGAACTCCATCCCTTTCTACCATTCCCCTGTGATGTCACCTATCTCCTACTCTGTTCCTCCCCCGTATGTAACTCTTACACTACTCAGAATGTGCTCATTTGCTATGTGACAGTGGAATTCAGTATCCTTACACTCATTTGCATCAGATTGCCTACTAATGCTTAGTTACATCTCTTAGACTTAGCTTCCCTCTTGACAACCACTACACGGTGGCCATGTTGGTTTTGCTCTGCTGGTCCCTCCAATGACATTCCATGTATTGCATAAAACCTACATTTGTAGGTTTAAAACCTTCGCTTTTATGTTCTATGCAGCGCAGCCCGTTTGCTGAGGGCTGCGCTGGTTTACACATCGGCAATTGCGAAAAAAATATATATTTTTAATATTTTTGCATGGTTACCTTGCCAATGGCCACATATTTGGCCATTGGCATGCTGCCTATAACATGTGCACCCTTTATTTGGAGCTGACATGGCTCCATTGCGTGTTGCAGAAACATACTCAGTTGTCAACTGAGTACATTTCTGCAGCTAACACGGCTCTTACACGGGCTGTTCTTGGCTTCCTGGATCGCTAATCAGCCTCATTTGCATGCTATTCGGCTGCAAGTGGGCTGATTAGCTTAGCTGCCACTCCGTGTAAGAGCCGTTTTAGCCTGACTCTTACACGGACTTTGGGCTGTTCCTGGATCGCGAAGGCTGCATGGAGTCTTACACTACTCTTAGACTCTGTGCAAGCCTTCGTGAATCCGTCCCGTTATCTTAAATAGTAGAAATGTGGTTCTAAGCAGTAAAGGATATTTTAATTGTAATTCAAATGGCCTCATTTATTTAGCTCGGTGTGAGTTATGTCATTCCTTTTACTTGGGCAAAACTGAACGTAAGCTAAAAAGTAGGATATATGAACACCTGTATGATGTGCAGAACAGGAAGGAAACAAACGCCCTTTTTAAACATTCTTTAACGTGTGTCAGTGCTAAATTATCCTTTTTTTGTTTTGGAAGGGGTTAAAAAAGATGTTACAGGGGGACAATGGGAAGAGAAAATAGAATATAAAGAGCTAAGATGGCAAATAACACTTCAAGCTACATCCCCTCCAGGTTTAAATGAGAATATCTCCCTTGTACACCTGTTGAAACTAAGGGCAGGTAAGTTATAAGATAACAAAACAAGGTATCAGTTGTTATGTGTACTTTGTGCTTTTGCCCTCTTTCACATTGAGATGTAATTTTGACTTTCACCACTAGAGTGTAGTAACAAATCATTTTACATTCATTTTAACAGAAACAATTGTATGTAAGTTATTTAAGACATTTAAGCATTGTAAGGGTTTTATAAATTAATTTTATGTATTTTCTAAGTTTGTAAAATGTATTTTATTGTTTTCCAAACCATTATGAACAGTTTGCACAATGGTTTCAATGGTTTGTTATGTTTTTATTGTATGCATGGTTTTAACATGAATATTCATGCGCATTCATGAAGTTTTTAATTGGATGGCTTTTATTGGTTAATTTACTTCTTAGAGGATTATAAAAGGCATTATTTGTTTCCTGACCCACATCTGATGAAATGATTTAAACAAAAACTCTGTTTTTTAATGCGTGCATTCATGTGTCTATATTAAAGTGGATTTTACAAGAACTCTGGCTTATTCTTGGTCTTGTGGTGCCTTTGACTGATTTAGAAATTAAAGTAATTTCAAATACTATAAGAAAAACATCTTTAAATCCCATAATAAAAATTATCTTTTAGTTTATGGTCACACCAGGTTGTGGTAAATGAGGCTGCAGTTCATTTAGACAAACGAGAGTACTGACCACATGGTCCTGTGGGTGTGCATCAATTGGTTTAACTGCAGAGACAAACTGTGAGATGACCTTGGGGAGTCAGGTCACTTTGAATTTGGACAACAGTTAGGAATAATTAAATAAAAAATTTTAAAAAATCAGTTTGTGTCCAATGGGAAGAGTATTAATTAAATTACATGGTGTGCCTTTCAGCAGGTGCCAGGAGGTTGTACAGGAACGTGTGTTTGGTAGCTAACAGAAAAAATATGTGAACACCTACCATTTGCAAATAAAGACAATCATTGTTGAGTGATAAAGAAGGAACATATGAGGAGGAATGGGAGAGCAACAGTTTTGGGAAGGTTTAGAGAGAGGGCAGGAGAATTAGAATGAATTAGTTGACCATACACTAAATATATTTAATACTAAAAATATGAAGCAGTCTATAATGTCACTCAGAGATGAGGATATTTAACACAACCCCCTGCTAATGCTTTTCATTAGCTTTTGTATGGGATGGAACTAAATACATTAAGCAGAGGGTAGCTCCGAGGCCTTAAACATGCAGAGGGTGGGGGATGGTTAATGAAAAATCCAAATTACAAAATGTTTGGAGTTTGCACTGGAATACAATCTTGTATGTGAACTCAGATGGGCAGAGTATAAGCTAATCTTGGTTTAATTCAATTATCGCATGGGATACTGTGGTATTATGCAGACTCCTACCTTTACTCTAATGAGGAGGGTGAAGAATGAATGGGTGACAGAAATAGAGGAGGTTTTGATCCATACATAAATGCAGCTCAAATGTTATCAGCTATTAAAGTTAACTGAAGTCTCCATGTTCCAAAATATATTGGTGCTTTAGCTGTTAAAGCCCAGGAGGAAGAGATGCACATTGGTAGTGGAGCAGGTGGGATAGTAGCTGTTCTGGTTATATGGAGAGTGAGGGAACTTCATGGGTAGTGGATCAGTGGTGGTTTTATCTTAGTTTAGATAATAAAATCATAAAATTAAACAGTTCTCAGGTCATATAAGATAGAACAAAAATCAGAAGCTGTTGAAATTGGTGATGCTGGTTGGTTGGGAGAGGATGGGGGAGGGTCCAAACCTAGCTGTCTGAGTAAAAAGGTCTACAACATATGAGATGCAAGTGGGGCCTCATGTCTCTAATATTATAAAGTTGAACTGTGCCATAAAGAGTCCCTAAGTCAAAAATTGGCTTCTTTGAAATGTATAAAAATAGAACTCAACTAACGTTAGGATTATATTCAAAGCAAATTTCAAGGCAACTGGCCGAACCTGTATATGAGAAGTAGAGTACGGACATGACAACGACAACAAATATATAGGTAATACAGAAAGAACATACAAATAATAAAACTATAAATAATAATTAAAAAAATGAAAATTAGAGACAATGCCTTCTTTCCTGAAAACTGATTTGTCTTATTTCAATTCAGAAAAACAGAGTCTGATAGCAAATTAATCAAAATGTATAATCATATAAGGAATCAGAGGAAAAAGCAATACCAGCAAAGAAAGAAAAATAAAAGAAAACTGAAAATGAATTGTAAAAAAAAAACAAAAAGAGCACACTTCGTCTTACCAGAACACAAATGCTCCCTACTATTTTCTGAGAGTCAAGTTGAGAGTTTGGTGAGATATGAATAAAGTTGTAGATGATTCAGCCTAGTAAAATGTCTGGTGGACCATAATGTAAATAAGAAACAAAATTTTCTGATTTATATCTTCATAAATATCCAGATGGATACCTTATTTTGGGAGATTCATGTGGGATGTGTAGAAACTAGACCTGTTAGTGGAATTTTTTGTGGTCCAGGTTCCACAGGTTTAAGACAAGGATGATGTATTCTGTAGGGTTAAGGCCTGGGGTTTTCCTAGTTTGAAATCTAATCTGCCACTCCAGTTCTTTTTTCTCTAGTCTGTCATTAGGGTTGCTGTTAAGTGGGATGTCTTCAATTTTGTCCGATATATGAAAAGTGAAGAAATTGTGACCAGGTTTATCCTTAAAGTATGTAGCTAATGGATTGGATGGGACCGTATAGCGGATATTGTGGTTGAATCTAGTGAACCTAGCGATCCTAGTTTTTAGTTTATTAATCATCCTGAGAATATTTAAAATGCTCAGCATTTACTGTGTTGAGTTCTGTAGACAACTTTTTCTGTGTTACCAGTACATGGAGAAAGTTGTCTACAAAACTGAATGTAGCACATGGAGAAAGTTGTCTACAGAGCTCAATGCAGTAAATGTCGAGCATTTTATATAGACAAGATGATCAATAAACTGAAAACTAGGATCACTAGGCACAACCGTGATATCAACTATGGGGTCCCATCCAACCTGTTGGCTATACATACTAAGGAAAAACCCGGTTATAACATCTTTATTTTTCATATACTGTATACAATTGAAGACATTCCACTTAATAGTGCCCCTAACAACAGACAAGAGAAAAAAGAACTGGAGTGGCAGAAAAGATTACAAGCCAAGAAAACCCCAGATATTAACTCTACAGAATCCATCATCCCCATCTTAAACCTATGGAAACTGGACGATAAAAAATCCCACTAACAGATGTAAAGTTCTATACCACGCACAACAACCTCCAAAAATAAGGTAACCATCTGGATATTTATTAAGATATGAACCATAAAGTTTCATTTCTTATTTAAATTATGGTTCACCAAACATTTTATAGCTTGAATCAACTACAACTTTATTCACATCTCACAAGACTCTCAGCTTGGCTCTCAGAATATAGTAGAGACCGTTTGTGTTCTAGTGCGATGGAGTGTGCTTTTTTCATTTTTTACTATTCTTTTTTATTTCTCTTTTATTTATCTTTCTTTCCTGGTATTGCCTTTTGCTCTAATTCCTTACATGACTATGCATTTTCATTAATTTACCATCTGACTCTTAGCTTGTTTTTCTGAACTGAAATTGAACAAACCAGTTTTCTGGAAAGAAGATTTTGTCTCTAATTTAAAATTTTTAATTATTATTTTTAGTTTTATTTTTTGCATTTTCTTTCTTTATCAGC
Organism: Protopterus annectens; assembly: GCF_019279795.1. Classification (NCBI taxonomy): domain Eukaryota; kingdom Metazoa; phylum Chordata; order Ceratodontiformes; family Protopteridae; genus Protopterus; species Protopterus annectens. Next base: position 1,281,138,915 of record NC_056737.1, read on the forward strand.
TATATATTTGTTGTCATTGTCATGCCCGTATTCTATTTCTCATGTAGTTTCAGACAGTTGCCTTGATGTTTGCTTTGAATATAATCCTAACATTAGTTGAGTTCTATTATTATACATTTCAAAGAAGCCTATTTTTGACTTAGGGGCTCTTTACTGCACAGTTCAACTTTATAATATTAGAAGCATAAGGCCCCACTTGTTTCTTGTACATTGCAGAGCTTTAATCCAGACAGCTAGGTTTGGCCCCTCCCCCACCCTCTCATAACCAAACAACATCACCCCTTTCAACAGCTTCTGATTTTGTTATATCTTATACGACCAGACCACTGTTTAATTTTATGATTTTATTATTTAAACTAAGATAGGACCGCCACCTATCCACTACCCATGATGTTCCCTAACTCAACATATCAGTGGACCAGATACTAGACCACCCACTATCCCTACCAATGTAAATCTCTCCCTCCCCATCTTTAACACTTAAAGCACCATGTGTTTTGAACGTGAAGACTTCAGTTAACTTTAATAGTTAATAGTATTTGAGCTGCATTTATTTATGGATCAAAAACTCCTCTAGTTCTGTCACCTATTTGCTGATCAACCTCGCTATTACAGTAAAAGTAAGAGTCTGCCATAGAGCCACAGTAACCCGAGTGATAACTCAATTAGCCCACAACTAATTTATACTCTGCCTATCCGAGTCAACATACAAGACTATCTTTCACATGTAGCCTCCAAACATATTATGGATTTTAATTTTCCATTTACCACTCCCCCCCTCCTCAGAGAGAGTTTTTAAGGCCTCTTTGCTACCTTCTGCCTAATTGTATTTAGCTTCATCCCATGTAGAAGTTAATTAAAAGCATTAGCAGGAGTTTCAGTTTAATACCTCATCTCTGCGTGTCATTATAGACGGCTTCATATTATTTAGTATTAAACATATTTTCTGTATGCTCCCCTAATTTATTCTAATTGTCCTGCCCTCCCTCTAAACCTTCCCAAGGCTGTTGCCCTCCCATTCATCTTTGTATGTTACTTGTTTATCACTCAGCAACAATTGTTTTTATTTGTAAATGGTAGGTGTTCACATATTTTCTCTTGCTAGCTACCAAGCACATGTCTTGTACAAATTCCCGGCCACTGCCAATATGCTCACCATGTTATTTAATTAATAGTCTTCCTGTTGGACACAAACTGATTTTTTAAATTTTTTAAATTTTATTCTTTGTATGTGTTTGTCCAGATTAAAAGTCACCTGGCTCACTGAGATTATCTCACAGTTTGTATCTCCACTTAAACCAAGGGATGCACACCCACAGCACCATGTAGTCAATACTATGGTTTGTCTAAACGAACATCTGTATTTACCACAACCCAGTGTGACCATAAACTAAAAGATAATTTTTAATATTTATTTATTTATTTCAGTTTGATGACCAGGGAAGTCCACTGGGTCGAAAAGAGCCCGTTTTCAGTAGAGGCCCTGGGAGAAAAGCTCCATTTAATAATAGTAGTAGTAACAAACATGCATATCAAGCATAGTATATAACATGTACTGAGACTAGAATTTACAGAAGAAGAGCTTAGATGTGTATACAGAGTAGGAGCAGCATGTGCTGTGAGTTCAATTAACAAATAAGGAAAGATGACATTTGTATACAGAGTACTTGTAGTGGCAGTGGATCTTCATTCTGTAGTCAGAATAGTTTTAGTAAAACATATACACAAATATGATTTTTAACATTTAGAAAGTAACAAAGGATGCAGAAAGAAGAAAGTCTCAGTAGTAATAAGATGAGGGCAGAAATGTAGTCAAGCAGTGATAAGCAGAACTGAAGAGTTGTATGCAGGTGTTGATAAAAGGAGACTGTAATTGTTAGTTAAAGAGAAGATGAGTGAGGAGGGGCTCATGTAGGGGAGGAATATACAGCACTGTTTACTTTTTTTTTAAGTATAGGATTTGAAATTACTTTAATTTTCCACCCACTTCCTGTACAATTCCCCCCGTTAATTTGTTCTCATTCAGATTCTGGTGAATCCTCCAGAGACATTTCCTCTAGGCACCACCATGACACCAGGTTTTTAGAAAATACACTCTATTTAAAGCATTTATTACTCCAAAAATTGGAGCTACGTCCAGAACATTTTAGCTCCATGCTCACAAAGATACACAGATTTTAAGAGCAGTTATGGACAAACCTCTGCCTCAAAACGCTTAATGAACCAATGGTACAAAAGAAAAAAGGGAACCCCTAAGTTTTTCATGTTTATGTTTTTAGTAATTGCCTTTAGCCAAGGTGGGGCTTGTAAAACAACCAAATGATCCATTTTAATAAGAATAATAATAAACCAACACATAAAATATTTGTTTTCCTGTCAGACCTGATGAAGAGTCTATGAAGTGCTGCAGCACTTAGATGACCTCCCTCCTATTCCTGTCTGTACTGACTTCTTGTAATACATCAGATAACCTCTATATGATCTCTGTAAATAATCTAGCTGTGCTTCCTTTTAAAGGGTTAGGTTTACCTGAATGCTAAATAAAAATACTGACATTTTATGATGGAGAGTAAGGACAAGGATTATAGACCACTGGAAAAATCACTTTTTTGCATGACACAGAATGGAAACATGCTAGTTATATTTTTAAATGTTTTTAAATGATTTTTAAATGTCCCGTGAAATGATAATGGCTTTTTTGTTAAACCTATGCAAAAGTTTTACATTGTAACCAATCCCAAGGCCACCATGACATCATGGGTGTTTCAATAAAACTTCATCTTCCCCCATATACCCCTCTGATGCAATAGGAAGAATCTACCTTGGCTCCACCTATTAATTTTGTAATAAAAAAACACTATGAAACTACTGTTGTTCAGTTTTCTAAGCAGCGCTCATCTGTCAATAATGGAATTTCTAACTGGAACAGGAACTGAGCACTTGTTGTTTTTCTTTTTGAAATTATGGATCACTGAATTACCTCCTACAGGTACCTTGAATTGATGGAAAACTGAGACAAGAAGCACCTCTAGGGCTATGAGAGGAGAGAAGCATTTTGTAATACAAGGCTGTTCACTCAAAGCCTCTCCTCCAGTAGCGCCAAGTGGATATCCATTCTTAGATGTTATCCCTCAGTGACTCCTTTAGTTGTTGAGTCTCTATACTGCCAGAAGTGGGACTAGGACTGGATTGTTTATCTGTGATTTAAGTTAAATTAGGAAATATTTAATTTTTAGACGTACATTTTCAGGAATTGAAGTGCAGACAGTATTCATGTATCATTATGAAATAACCCAGTTACAAAATAATTCACTATTGCCCTTAAGAATCATGCATTCTACAATTTATTAAATACAGTATTTTAAAATCACTATATGTAAGAGCTCCAACACTAATTATTGACATGGCTTTTTACTAAGATAAAATGTATAATTTAATAAAGAAAAGCTTTTCTCTTAACTGACTATAATAATTATTATTGAAGTATTTACTGAAGTGCTAGTGCAATACTGAGCAGCCTATGCACCTTATTTTAGTAATAAGCCATTATGTACATCAATTAAAGTCAATAAAAACAGGAGATAAATAGTTAGATACAACATGGACATACAAGCTATTAAGCAAGAAATTTCTTATCCTTTGAAAATTGAAAAGGAGGTCAAACAGTTACTCAGATAGCTGAGACTATCCTTAAAAGTTCTAAAATAAAGATCATTTCATAATGCAGGCACAAATGTAATAGTAATTATAATTTTCATTGCCATAAAGGTGATGTACAATTATAATTAATGATCTACTTTTACTTATATTTTAGTTTTTTTTTTTTTTGATTTTTAGCATGCAGTTTTAAAAATGTTTTATGCAAAATATTATACTGACTATTAATAAATGTCTTTGAAAGTTTCATCAAAATAAAAACAAAAATTATATGCATTTAACATAATGTAAGACCTATATGTATCAGACACTTTGTATTTCACATGATAGCATAGATACATATTTTCATGTCAGGTTCGTGACTTTGTGTTTTGGAGTAAAAGGAATATAACTGAAAAACCTTGCTTGATGGATCTAAGCAATGTGGTTTACATGAGATTTTTACCAGTAAGTTATTATTAAAAGATACGACTTTAAAAAAAACTTTAAACTGTTACTTCTGATTCAGATAGTTTTTCTTTTTATTCCATATGTATCACCATCATTTGGACGATGGGATACATTTAGAGCCAAAATACTGGTTGTATACAGTCTGAAGAATCTCAAGAAAGCACGCATTGTGAGTTTATTTAATATGCATGCAATAAAAAATATTTTTTAATCATATAGGGACTGTATTACTTATTCCATATAGAGTCCATCATCATAATTAGGTCGTGTAGAAAACATAATGCAAATGTTATCCATGGAACCAGAAGATTGGTCTGTCTAAAGTCCCATAAGATATTTTGAGATATCACTGTTCTGAGCACGGCAATATTTATTATGATGTTATTCTTATATTCTCTTCTTGTCAACTACAACGACATTGCCCTGAATTTGCTTTTGTTTACTGTTATGCACATTTCTTGCTATAAATGTAAACATTCCCCACAAACAAAATAGTGACCTACAGCCGTTTCACAATGTTAGGTGATAAGGAAAACATCAAGTACTAGAGGTGGAGAGAGAATTCTACGAATAATGTGATAGAAATAATACTATAGGTCCAAAATCTGATTCCCGCATTTATAAACTGAGGTGTGGCCCCTCCATGACCATGATAAACAGTCGTTTAATTTGTTAAACATTTTTCATGCATCACAGATAATTTCCTATACATTCTGGATTATCTACAAATGTATAGCACAGTTAAGACCAAACAAGCATGCATGGTGATTCTGAAATAAATATGGTTAATAAGTGATGAATTCAGTTCCATATACTGAGTTACTTTATCTAACGCTTTATCAAGCCACCTGCTATAACACCCTCACTAACACAGACACCATATAACATTGAAGTAGAAATACATGCTTACATATTTGCTTAGGTTGGTAAAAAGTGCAACAAGGGCTCATTTTGGGCACTGACCCAGCATTTTCAGCAATGGCCCAGTTATGCAAATGAAAATAGCAATTAGTTTGTGTAACAAATTTTCAGAAAGTAAGATAAGATCAATGCGCAGTAAATTAAGATGGCTAGAGATGTAACCACTGACTCATCAGAGTAATTTATTTAATTTACAAATTGCAGTGATGTCTGGTCCAAATATTCTACAACCATTGATTCTGAAGTTCTCTATCTATGCATAAAGAGAGAGAGAGAGAGAGAGAGAGATAGATGTATGCCATACATATAATAGTGACACAGTGGTTCCTGATGTTTTCCATTAATTATAGAAGGATATTCTCTGTTAATTATTGTGTCTGAATTATTATAGCTACATAACTAGTGAACTAGGGAATTTTTGGCTACTGAAAATTTACAGACCTCCACACTTTGAAAGATGTATGTGGAACATGCCTGACTTCATGAAGTAAGTATCCCTAACTGTTTAACAACAGTAATCTATGTACAATTTGGTCTGCCTTCACTTTAAATTACATAGCACCCATACCCTGAATCAGAGGACACAACGTGCAGATGATAACAGCAAGAAGACCTGTTCCCCATCACAGGATTACAACTTCAGAATTATCTGGCCATTGGAATATAGACATCTTTTTTTGAATTTCAAACAGTGAGATGAGTCAGAACATTGAGTCTAATAGATTGCTTCATTGCTTAGAAGTGACATTGATTATCCATATCTGCCTTTGCTATCTTTACGCATATGCTGGCGGTGAGTATTTGGGAAAGTTTGTTTGTACTCTTAAAAGTGTTGTAGTCTAAAGTAAGAATGTTGTTCTTTAGTCTGCAGTTGTTTAGGAACTCCTTACTTGTTTTCTGCAACTAAAATATTTCTTGGTTGAAGACTATTTCATTCTTCAAACATTTTTTCACTCCATAAGAGATGATCCTCTTCCCACAGTTAACTATTCACGTTGCTTTCCTGCATGGGCATTTGAAGTTTGGATGTGGGAAGTATTGTTTCTTCACTGAAAAATATGCTTTCCTGAGAGTTACATTTCATTCAGCATTATGCAAATGATGTGAAAGTCCTTCCTTATTAGTTTCAAGTATGCTAAGCACCTGCTGACTTCAGCTGTCTGTTCCTTCCACCGAACAGCTTATTTCACTGTTTGGAATAGATGCACCTTGTTTAGTAAGCTATCATGCTTTTTTCATGTTTACAGGTGGGCTTTTGCCCATGTGAATATTGCGCTCACCTATGAAAGAAGTTGCATTCATCAGTCTGTACATGTGTGTAAATACTTTGGCCAGGATCCATAAATATGTGCTGCACCTTTGCTCAAACCTCGTACTTAAAGGCAATGTTTCATAGCATAAGAAGTGTTCATTACTCATGAATGTGCATGCCCTAGCATTTCAGTGTCATACCCAGGTCTGATTTTATCATCAGGAATGCCATAATGGAACATATGTAGCTAGCAGCATGGGTATCATGATACTTAAATGATCAGGGCAATGCCAATATGCAGAATGTGCTCATGTGTTGGGCATGTTTCTTAACTGAAATGCTAAAATAATACAAGCACTATAGTAATACAAGTGTAGTACATGGACAGTCAGCATTAGTGTCTGTGTCACTATGCAGTACTTTGTGCTAATAAGCACTATAGAGTTCCTTCACACACCATTCAGGAGCTCTGTGAGTACAGACAAAGCATTATAGGACCATCATGTGTGTAATTCTGTTGTGTGGGACATAAATGAAGTGGGTAAGTAAAGCTGCACAATAAGCCAGGTACACCATTGTTTTTATGGCATGCTCCACCATGGCAAGAAGAAGCACAAAAACTTACAAGGCAGAGATCTACAAGATGAGGTGGGTTGCCAGGTTACAAAAGACTGAAAGACATGAATTTCTTGTATCACTGGGGTAAGGTGTTGAAACAGGACGTGTACATGGTAGGGTTGTGGATGTTGTTTCTGGCCTGATCCATTCCAACCATGTTTTAGGGGATTATAGATCAGGTTAGTAGTATAAAAGCATGGTTTGTATGCAAAGTTGTTATACTAATCAGTACAACATAAAGAATAGTCATGATTCACATTTCCTTTCATAGGCACACTAAAAGCATAACACGTTGTTACTAACAGTGAAGATAAGGTTTCATAAGAATGTATTGGTTGTATAAATAGAATCCTCCCACTGATGCCACAAACCCATCCTATGCTGCTCCCCCTAGCCTGTGGCTTAAATCAGTACAAGAAAAAAAATTACAAAGCATGATCACTTTCTAATGAGAAATATGGAATATTAATGACAACACTATACTGCTTTCCCAAACCTGTGGCTTAAATAAGTGGAACAGAAAAAGTACAGGAATTTATAAGTTTCTGTTTCAAAGTGCAGAACATTACTGACAAAACACTGTCCTGCTCCCCTGATCCTGTGTGCTTAAATAAGTAGATGGAGAAAAAGTAGACAAGTTCATCCCTTTTGGTAGACAGGTATAGAACATTGCAGACACTGCCCTAAACCCTTCCTCCTATACCATGGCTTAAATGAGTAGAGGGGATTGCAGTGGTGCAGCAGTAGCATTGTCACCTCCCAGCAAGAGATTTTCTAGTTAGATTCTTGGCTGAGGTGCCTTCTGTGTGAAGTCTACATGTCCTCCCTGTGTTTGTGTGGGTTTCCTCCAGGTGCTCTGATTTCCTCCCACTTTACAAAGACATGCATCTGGAGCGTTTCTCCCCAGGCCTCCACTGAAAATTGGCTTTGTTCCAAGTCGGACTTTCACGGTAAACAAATGTTAAATAAATAATACAATAATAGTGCTCAGTTCTCTGTTGTACATGTAGTAGGTTTTTTCATTTGTCTAAACAGACATGAACTTCTGCAAACTTTTACAATAACAATGCAAGTGACTCTGATTTGACATCCTTGAGGAATGCTATTAGTAATTTGTATAACAAAGCAGTCAAAACAGTATGAATTTTCTGTTAAACTCTTCACTTCCTTACACATAATATGCTTTGTACTGTTAATATATGTAGTACAGGATGACTAGGAAAATTAGTTTGTTTAACTAATTTAAACTGTCATTGGATATGAAACTGCTTTTGTCACACTGCCCATGAGTATATCTTGATTGCTCTTTTACACTCTCATCTAATTCCACTAATAGTTGTTTTACTCTTTTTCTGACTGTATCTTTAAGTGCACAACATTAGTGACACATCCCTATTCTGCCCCCCCAATCCTATGCTTAAATCAGACGACTGAGGAACAGTAGTAGATATTATTATTAAATCAGACGATTGAGGAACAGTAGTAGACATTATTATTAAATCAGACAATTGAGGAACAGTAGTAGACATTATTATTAAATCAGACGATTGAGGAACAGTAGTAGACATTATTATTAAATCAGACGATTGAGGAACAGTAGTAGACATTATTATTAAATCAGACGATTGAGGAACAGTAGTAGACATTATTATTAAATCAGACGATTGAGGAACAGTAGTAGACATTATTATTAAATCAGACGATTGACGAACAGTAGTAGACATTATTATTAAATCAGACGATTGAGGAACAGTAGTAGACATTATTATTTTCTTCTGGGAAGATGTTGTCTCATCAGACATAAAAACATACCTCTCAAGTGTAGCTCATTATTAGGAAAGTACCTCATTTGGGGTATTAAAACATTCATCTTCCTCAAAGTTCCACATTGAAAGGGTCTGTCACATATTCATTGTTAGGAATTTTTTAACTGATATAACCATCCTATGACCTTCCTAGATGAAGTTAGTAGTAAGCCATTAGTATGTGTTCCACTTTTTGCCCACTTGTTCCCCATTATGAGGGCGAGTGTTCCTCATTTTTGAGATGGAAGGTTGAGAGCTATGCATAAAAACCTGAAACACCCTTGGGCTTTGCTGCAAACTGTCAAAGTGCTTTACAAACAAGAGCTTGGTGTTTATCATCAAGTAACACACAATATTCTGCAGCAAGCAGCCACCGCCCCTTACTTATTTTAACAATCCAATTTTTGTTACCACACCCTTTGCATTTGGTAGTGCTGTTTGCTAGCAGTAATCCTTACTTCTGCTGGTACTTGTGCTGGAATCTGTAACAAAGGTTCAAGCTGTTGGGTTCTATTTTGCATATATTTAATGCAGCTTTTGCTGTTTGCTCTGAAAAATAATTACAGTGACAATCTTACTCATCTACATGGTAATACAAATATGGCACTGCATGCCCACATTGATTACCTTTTGCTGACTCAGTGTCTGATCCATAACACTCTGATCCTATCCTCCAGATTCCCAGACACTGCCTATATCATCAATTTTATACATGCTGTTCTCCACCGATAATTCCTCCCACCCCACTCCCATGTTAAACTCATGTCACTGTTTACAACTTACAGCAAAATTACATCTAAATGCTATTTAATTCTACCCAACAAAATCCATATATATTAGCTAAGCTCACAAAACATTTAATATTTCCCTTTCATTTTCCCCACTCACCCACTGATTCACATACCAACCACCTAATAGCCACACCACAGATCCGGCATAATACTATTTCCAAAGTAAACTGATGAAACTTACTCTTTCTGAAAACATCACTGCTATGAACAAGTTATGTCAATCAGCAGCTATCTCACACAGTAGAAACACCAAAATTGTATCTTCAATTTTCACAAACTGTCACACATTTCCTGCACAGCTACACCTACTGTCAGGACTCCCCTTTCTATTTTATTTTCTGTTTCCCTATTCAAGCATGCCATCACACACACTCTCTCACACTTTGTCATCTTACCTGTAGTATTACTGCTGGCACACATCACTAGCAGAACAAGTGCCATTTGGATACTTTTTCATATACTCATTCAACACCCATAATGCTGTCTCCAAACACTACTCCATTCTCCTAACTTCGCTTACCTTTTCATACATCAGTCAATAATTTACTGTATGACAGCTCATTCACAATCCTACTGACCAGCTCAAAAATCATACATAAAACAAAAAAGTACAAATCTGTATCCATTAGACACACACACACACACACACACACACACACACACACACACACACACACACACACACACACACACACACACACACTTAGCTATTTCTCTTTAAAAATAGCTTAAAATACCAAAACTTTGACACAAATTTACACTAATCACATTTCTACTTTTCCACTAAACTACAATTTAATTTCATCCAGGCCCCACCTCCCTGTCTTGCTTCCTAATCAATGCCTACAAATTATGTAACAAAATGCACCAAGTAAATGCCTTAATTTCACAATACAACTCTGATCCTTTAGTGATTACATAACTGACAATTACCTATGTACCACCAAGCCCACAACTACTACCTTAAAGCTAGGCCAAGAATAATGAAAGGAGGAGGAGCCCCCTCTATACGTCACACCTTCAACTACAACTAATAGCCCAGGCCAGCTCTATAAGAGATACACTTTCAAGCTGGCTCCAGATCAATGCATATATCACTAATATACAATCCTTGCACAAAGAATAGCATATCTCCCCCTCCAGTAACTATTCATAAATATTGATAAATTGCTAAAACTATTGCATGACATTTTACATGACCTCAATACAGCTTGATGTCTTCACCTTAAAAATGCTTAGCACCATCCATAATGATGCCACTGATCGTAGAACTTACTTAAACTTAAACAACTTGTGCAATAACCTACCCAGCTAACCCACAGTACCAACAACCACTCACTACTACATCTAGTAATTACTAACAATCCTTCACTAATCTCTAGCTTCATCATCAACCCTCCAACCCTTATTGACCTTTCCAATTAGCTTTCTCCTACACTTCGCACATAAAAGTCTCTTTTAGAGTCAGCTCACAATCCAGTATTAATAAACTAAAAGCCATCCTTAGAACTCTGGATTGGTCATCATTCTTAAATTCAGATGATGCACATTAGACAGCAGAATCATTCACCAGTGCACTTAAAAACTAAAAGACACATGCTTCCCCAAATTTGTAGATTATGCAAATGAATAAAAAGCATTTGGCTTCCACTGAACTAAAATCACTTTTAAACTGAAACATGAAGCCTGGCTCAGCTAAAGGCCAACACTCCCCTTGACACCAGATTAAAGTTTACCCAACTCAGAAACCTAGCAAAACAAGCCATGAAACAAAATAATTGTCAGGTCATGAAGTGAAAACAGCTCTCTAATTAAAACTCCTACAACAGTTCTGGAAAGAAGACAGAAAATACATCAACCTCATCAGATCAACAGAATAGCACACATAAGTTTATATCACCTGTCATTCTCACTGAATTTAGCAATCCCCATCAGAATCTAACATTATCATATTGTTTTTCTGAACGAACTACCTGCCTACATTCCGCTGTTCTACTTTAAGGCAATTGAAAGCAATGATTTTGAACCACTGTTGGAATACATACATATAGACAGTCCCACAGGACCAGAGAGCAAACAGCTGTGGTTCATATACTACTGTAGAGATTTAAATGCATATCCCTCAAACATATTTACAACTTATGCCTGGCACAAGATACTGTGCCCTCAATCTGGAAAACTGCCGTAGTTGGCCCACTTCCTTAACAACCCCATCCCCTCCAAACCATCAGATTACTGCCAACTTTCCATTCTCACCACCAGAGGAAAAATCCTGCAGAAACTCATCTAAACACACAACAGGATACATCAGAAAATACAATCTTCTTTTACATAAACAATGAGGCTTTTGGTCTGGACACAGCACAATAACTACACTTTGAATGGTCAAAGATAAAATCCTTCTAGGTTGCTGACAGGCACCATTTTTATTTACTTCTCCAAAGCATTTTGTTTGTTTTCTGCTTAAATGTTGTTATATTTTATCATTGTTGTTACTGCTTGCCTGTTTTTTCTGCACTTTGGAAACCTGTTCTACTGTATCTCATAGCATAATCTGGATTCAGATCTGCTGAAGCTAGACTGCTTGGCATTAAGTGACCACTAAAACCAGCCATCCTACATTAAGAAGGCCCCCTGCACCCTTGTAGCAGGTGTGTAGCCCAGGACAAATCTGTGTTGGAGACTGTTGGAAAAGGGCTTAGGTTTTGGGCTCTCTCAATGGATAGTTTGAGTTTAAACTGTCTGATTCTATTTGCATTTAAGCACAGCATTTGTGTGTTGCTGTGCACAATGTAGCAGGGTTTGGCACTGTTGTGTATAGACACAAATGCTTAGAAAGATAAATTTTCCCTTGATAACTGCTAGGTAATCCACCTAAGCCTCCCTGCTTAACACGGTTGCACACTGCTGCCTGGACAGCAACTCAGCTGTGCATTTTGAGGCATTAACTCAGCTCTCTACTCCTTAACCTCCGCATGAATTAACTGATTTTACTAGTCTTACAACAGAATCTGGTCCATCTTGGTTACCCCCTACTTATTACAGAATGCACTAGACATAATGAATGAACAGTTTCCCACCATTTTTCCAGCCAGCCTGATTGACGTGGGAATCCTGAGGCAATGTTGCAATTGCATCATGTTTACTGACAACCTATTACTCTTAAAACATGCAAATACAATATGTGAGATATATATCTATGCTGTGAATCTGGAATCAATGCTCTCTCTCTCACATAACAACAAACCAGATTTCAAACAGGTTGTTAGCACACACACTTCACCTCTTCCTCAAGCCAAGTGCACAAGACATAAACCCACATATGCAGAAGGACTCACCAGAAGTATACCAAAAGAGCAGAAGCCTCACAAACACAAATGTTCTGCACACAGTATAGTCCCTACAGAATCCACTACACATTAAAACAAATACATCAGGGTCTCACTTAATAAGTCCCTAAGGCAAAACATCTCTAAACCAAATGTCTTGGTCATAGGTGACTCCATAGTGATTCACACAGATGTCCCCCTCACCAGGCTGGACAAGGAGAAGGTCATGGTCAGCTGCCTGTCAGGTGCCAGGATCCATCAAATTACACACACACTCATGCCTCTCAACAACAAGTACTGTTTTGACTCTTTCATAGTCCATGTTGGAGTGAATGACTTGAGACATACCTCACTGGACTACATGAAGAGACACATGACCAAGCTGTCAGATTATGTGTCCCAGGCAGGTATGTCCCTAGCCTTAAGCAGAATTCTACCTTCACCCAGGATGATGCCTCAATATAAACAAAAAATGATTAACTTCAACAACTGGCTTAGCTTCTAGTGTCAGTCCAGGGGGATCCACTATGTGTCAGCCTGGAATGATATTGTCGACAGACCATGCTGCTTTGCCAGAGATGGTCTTTACCTGTCACCTCTTGGCTCTTGGTTACTGGCAAAGGTACTTGCCTCACCCATAGTGCCTTTTTTATGCACTGTCATAAGAACAAAATTCCCGATGTAAAAGTATCCTCTAGAGACAAACTCAAGGTTATGCTACTTAATGCCAGACTCAAGGTTATGTTATGTAATGCTAGGTGACTACATCACAAACTGCACTCACTGGAAGCAAACCTTACTTTGGAAGACACTGATGTCTGTGCAGTCACAGAGACATGGTTAAAGGCCACAGAGAGTATGCCTGCCCTGTAAGACTACAAGGCCTTCCATGTTCAGACAAGAAAATAAATGTGAAAGAATCAAAAGAGGAGGTGTATTCATCTTCATTAAAGATAAATGTATGTATTGTGCCCCTGTACTAAACCTGACTAGGCTACTATCCACCCAGTTAAACTTAGCTCTGCCTATCCCTCACTACTCATAAACTATTATTTATATTTTTTACCTATAAATACTGATTTCCTCCCAAACTACACTGTGGCGAGTCTCCCTTTACATTTCCTACTGAAGAATATATTTGTTTTTTCCTTTTATATTTTGTATATACTTAACCTGCCTCCTCTCTTGACCTTAGTCTTTCTATTTATCTATGTTTTATAACTGCATATTGTATAGTATAAGCATTCTTGCACTACAAGTTATTTTGTTTATCCTCACAGAATACTATGTTTTAACCTGTAATATTTTATTTTATTTTTTGTATAATTAATGCTGCTATTTAGTCATCTTTTCCTGTTTTTTTGTGTTGATTTACCTGAAATCTGCTTGTTTAATATGAATATTTTTATTTAGTCTTATTTTGTATATTGATTACTAAGTTTTTCATTTATCTGTAGTGGAGCTTATCTCCCCGGGCCTCTACTGAAAATGGACATGTATCCAGTTAGACTAGCCCGGTCAACAAATGTAAAATAAAATAAATATAAAATAATAAATACACCTCAAGACTGGTTAAACAGTATGAGACCCTAGAGTTACTCTAAGTCAAATTAACTGTAGGAAAGACCACATCCACTTCATTGTTAGCTAAAGGGCCCCCACCATAAACCACGAAACCCACACTGCCTACCTGGACCTACTTGAGTCACTCACAATACAGTCAAACTCCCTGGTCTTGTGTGACTTTAACTATCCTTCCATCAATTAGGAAACATATATGAGCAGAAACATGCTCACCCTAAGGTTCCTGTGTTTTGTTAATACAAATGCTCTGGAACAAATAGCCTGCACCCCCACAAGGGGATCTAATGTCCTTGACCTAGTTCTCACCAACATAGGTGATCACTACACCACCCCATGTGTGGGACCCTCCCTGGTAAAGAATGATGATAAATCAGTCGTGTTTGAAGTAAAGATCATACCTGGCCCCCCCCCGAGCAAAATGGTTGAAAATGTTCTCCAAAGCAAAGTATAGCCTGCTGTCCTAAGTGATGGTATAAATAGTTCCAAACCCCCTGCCACCACTGACAATAGTGGATCCTATACTGAGGTGTTCACAAATGCCTTGTATAAACAGCTATACAAATGTATAGTCTCAACCGTACCTGAACAGATGAAAACAAGGTCATCATGAAAAAACAACCCACACTGGTGGACATCTAGCATATACAACAAGAGAAAGAAGCTACTGTCAAAGAATAAGAGGGAATGGTCTCAGCAGAAAAAGAACAGCTTAAACAAGCAAATTAAACATCTTGTAAAGTCTTCAAAAGCTAATTACAAAACTAAATTAGCATCCCTAGCTTAGGATAATTACAAAACTTTCTTTAGGTAGTCTGTAATGTAAAAGGGAAGGCCCAGCTTTGTGCTGAATTAGTAGTGGATGGTACCACTCATACTTAACCTGAGGACATTGCCAACCTGGTAGCAGACAGGTTTGCTGAAAACATCACCCCCCCCCCTCGTTCCCAACAATCATACCTCAAAGCTTACCTGTCACTAGTACTCTACCCAATATCACCAAAGAACAGGTCACAACCACACTCTCCAAGTCCCAAAACACAGCCTCTTTGGAACAAGATAACATTCCAGGCTGCTTACTAAATGGTCTAAAACAGGGGTTAGAGGAACCACTGAGTGCACTGCTCAATCACAGGCTAAGTACTGGCTTTGTCCCAGCAGTGTGGAAAACAGCACCGTAATCCCCTTGCACAAAGAGGCGGTCTCTCAACTGACCCTGGGAACTATAGACCCATAAGCCTGACCAGCCTTACCTGTAAGGCCATGGAGAGAATCATCATAGACCTCATCAACAAGGATATACGAGACCTTCAAACTCTTGACCCAACTCAGTTTGGCTTCTTCAAGGACAGATCATTCCTATTAATCCTCGTGGAATTCTATGAGCGTGTCAACAAAGCCCTAGATGAAGGCAAAACAGTACCTGCTGCCTATCTCAACCTGGCCAAGGCCTTTGACACAGCCCCCCATTCAGGCATCATTGAGAAACTCACCCAGCTGGAGATTAACCCATATGTCATTAGATGGGTTGCCAACTAGCTCACCGACAGAATGCATACAATTAAGGTTGGAGATTGCAATTTTACCAGCAAACCTGTGACCAGTGGTGTTCCACAAGGTTCTGTGTTGGGCTCCCTCCTGTTTGGAATCTATTTTTCAGAAATCCAGGTGAAAATAGATGGCCTGTGGCTTTCCAAGTTTGCTGATGACTGCAAACTGGGTACAATCATAGAAAACCCCAACAATGTCAATATTCTATAAAATGGGCTCAAACAGATAAATGATTGATACCAGAGCCACGGACTTAAACTCAATGCAAAAAAATGCATTATCATCCCCTTTGGCAAAGGAGAAGTCCCCGCAAATTACAATATTAATAATACCCCCCTAAGTTCAAGGCCAGTGGTGAGATATTTGGGAACGCATGTTGATAGCAACCTTAACTTTGATTACCATGTGTCCACAGTGGTAAGTAAGGCCTTCTGCATTACAAATCTCATAAGTAAGGGCATAGCAATTAAAGCTAAGGAGGTTATAGCACCCCACCCCACCCCGTACTCGGTCCTCATCAAAACAATAATAAAGTAGAATGCTCACTTCACCAGGCAATTGCAGCAGCTGGAGAGACCTCAGAGGTTTCTCACAAAGAAAATTCAGGACCTACAACACATAACCTACATGGACAGACGGCCTTGTCCCTGTACTCTGTTTTGTATAGACTTCTTAGAGGTGACTTGTACCTGGTCTACAAAGCAGTCTTGAACCCTGCCTTAATGGAAATGCTGCACATCCACAAATCAAATGGGACAAGAGTCAGTCACTCTAGGGACCTTACCCTAGCCTGCAACATTAACAGGACATGGTGGAGAGATAGATATGTCTGATAGATAGTTGCCACACCTCTGGAACAAACTCTCAATTCATATAAAACAGAACTCTTTAATGTCCCCATTTAAGCATAACTTGAACAATTGGAGGGAAGATCATAAATTTACACCAGGGGTTTTACCTTTGTCCCTCTTAGAAAGGGGCAGCTGGTGATGATCTTAGATCCACAACCGGTGCTGGTCTTAGATTCGCATGGCAAATATAGGATATATATCTTGGTCTATAAGACAACAAGGGTATAATATGGTTCAGCTTGTAAAAGCCCTATGGGCAATAGCCTAGAAACCTTCTATGATCCTATGATCCTATGAATTAATGGATCACAAAATTCTCATAAAATATCAATTTGAGAAAGGAATTAGGTGAGATACCATTGTGTTGTTCCAGGAATATGTGTCTAATTGACACTTAACTGTCAAAGTCCATTACTGAGTCTCTCCTACATATAATCTCAGTAAAGTTGTCCTAAATTGCTCTATCCTAGTCTCCTCCTATCCTTCATCTTTCTCAGTAAACTTCAGCTTGACCACCCTCACCTTCCTGTGCTACTTTATACACATAACATGGATACATGTATGTCCTTACATTCACCACTACAGTATTCCTCATAAATGGAGAATCCCTGCCATGAAGCTGACCTTCTGGCCAGTTTACCAAAGTCTACTATTGTTTTAAGGTACGCTGAACATCATCTGCACACTCCTTGCATAGGGTAGGACATAAAGGTGATGTTCAGGCATACCATCCTCTGAACTTCTTTGCTGCCAGTCTGAATGCTGTGTCAACCGTCGGTCTGCTACTTCCGGCCATTTTTTTTAACCGTTGTTCTGTTTGTTGACATTCCTGTGCTAACCCCTGTTTGCTGGAGTCATCACAGTTGCAGATAAGTGCCCAGTTGGGTTTTTGGTTACTTTTTCTGTTTATTTTGCGCTGTTTGGGGTTAATGTCATCCAGGAAAGGTAAATGCCAATGTGGGTGACTGATTCCTCACTAAGGCAATCATGATATGTGTCTTTTTTGCCTAGGTGCTGCTCACAACCATATGACTTGTTCAATTTGTCAGGCGTTTGCCCCCAAAAGTCTTCATAGTAGGCTTTCTTCCCTTTCCTCTTATCTTGAGAACCAGTGTTTTAAGCTTCTTGCTACAGATACTATGGATGGAACTTCCTGCCCTGGGGTCAGCCATCAGGGAAGAAGAAGGTGATTTAACCTGTGCAAACAGGTGGACAGTAGTCTCTCATTTGATAACCACATCACCACAGTAGTCAGGAAATACTTCTACGTGGCACACCTCATAACAAAAGGGTTCTCCTCTAGAAAAAAGGAGGTCATTGTTCCTCTCTACTCATTCCTCATCAGACCCATTATAGAGTACAATGCCCCGTTTGGTATGTATATTACAAGACATCTACAACAATTGTAAAAGCCACAGAAATACCTCACTAAGAGGATTACTGGCCTCAAACAGATGTCATACACAGACTGTCTCAAAAAACTCCAGCTCTACTCCATCGCATATCGCCTACTCAGAGGCAATCTCTGCCTAACATACAAAGCTATGTCAAACCCAGAGCTGTTGGACATGCTACACTTAAAGAAATCCCAGTCTCTCCAAACTACACACTCCAGGGACCTAAACCTTGTCACCACAATAAACAGGACATGCTGGAGGATTAGATTCCTGTCCCAGAGACTTCCCATACTCTGGAACAAGCTACCCATTCATGTCAAGTAAAGCTCCTCATTGGCCATCTTTAAGAAAATCTTGATGACTGGATGGGAAATAGAAAATTCACCTTGTGGATCACTTCTGCATCACTGCTTGACATGGGCACAAGAAAATAATTTTCTTGGGTGGCGAAACCTTTTTGGCTACGCTTATATAGGCCCCAGGGCCGATAGCCTAGTACCTACCTATGAATCTATGAACCTATGAAGGTAAGACTGGAATCTTCTGCTGTCCAGCCTCTGCCAGGAGTTTCTCCTGAGGTTATTATGAACTCAGCGGCTCAACCATTTGTTTTGTCAGATTCTTCTACCATGTCTGGGTTGGAGGCCGGTGAGGATCAGGTGGGCAGCATGTCCAATGTGCCTTTGCAGTTGTCTGTTTTGGGCATTCAGAAGGAACCACAGTTGACTGTTTCTGAGGGGTCTAGGGGGTTCTGCAGTTTCTCTTTAGGGAAGATGTTCCTACTGCAGTTGTGGAATGCCATCCTGAGTCTGGGCCTTACCAGGTTTCTAGCATAGATGTCCCCATAAAAAAGAAACAGAAAACTAATCATGGTTCTTCTGCTCCTAGAGATCCACAAAGTGAGTGGCAGGCCTTTACTAAGGGGTTATTTAATGCTTTCTTGTCACTGAGGCCTCCTCAAGGGGTTTCAGTTCCTGCTCCTTCTTGGTCCTGCCTTCTTCCCCTAAAAGGCCCAGAGAATTGCATTTTTCTGAGGTGAATTCTGATGATGACTCCCTTGCTTATTCAACCAAGATTCCTTCTCCTTTATACTATGGGTCTGAGGAGAAGGATTCTCATACTCTAGATAATCCTTCTGAGGAAATTTCCTTTGAGGGACACAATCTCTAGGATGATTGAATTTTTTAAGTGGGATTGTGCCCAGGTTTCAGATATCCATAAGAGGTACTATGATTTACTCCAGATGGAATCTCCTAATCCTGCGGCCATTCCTCCTGCCATGCCTGCTTTATTGGATGTTTTTTCCAATGCCTCTAAAGTGCCAGATTCTCTCCCCCCTGCTCCCAAGAAGTCTAATAGGTTGTATAGGGTGCATGATGATTGTTCCTTTTTGTTTAAATGTCCTGCTGTTGATCCCTCTGTGGTTTCTGTAGCCTCTGATAAGCTGTCTCAGTTACTTCATTCATCCAAGTTACTGTCTTCTGACAAGGACAATAGAACCATGGATAGGCTGGATAAGAAGGTTTATACTTCGGCTACCCTAGCTTTTAGGGCTATTAATTATGAGACCCATATCTCTAGGTATGTCTTGGCTCTTCTTTCTCAGGCTTGCCAGATTCTTTCTGATCTTCCAGACTCTTTGAGTAACTCTTCTCCTCTTTCCTTGCTTGGGACTTCTTCTCAGGTAGTTCATCATTCTATCAAATGTAGTTTTGATGCAGCAGATGCCTCTTCTAGAGCTGCATTTTTTGGTAAGGTTCTGAGCAGATATTCATGAATTCAGCTACAACATTTGCCCGATGATATTAAGGCTAAGTTGATGGGTGCACCTCTGGATAATAATCTTATGTTTCGTGAAGTGGCTGCTGGTTTATTTAAGTCTCTTCAAGACAAGGGGAAGGCTTTAGAAGAACTTAAGCATGTCTTTGTTTCTACCATGCCTAACTTTCAGTGAAACTACCCTTCTAAGTCAGCCTTTGTTTGTAGGCAATCTTGCCCGCCTTCTAAAGGTAAAAAGGGTAGTAAACAGACTCCTCATGCTATGGCCACTCAGACTGCAGGGATTCTTAAGTCTTCTTTTCCTTACAAACCCGGTGCTGTCTGACTATCCACCCTTTCCCAGCCACATTCCTCTTTCTCTTTGCCTTTCTCTTTCTCTTCCTGTTTTGATCTGAATCACCCAGGATTCTTGGGTTCTGTCAATCATTCGGCAAGGGTACTTCATGATCTGGATCCTCCCTGCTCCTTTTCTGGGTATTCCTCAGCCTCCTTGGGAACAACTTCCTTTTTTACCAGAGGTTCTTTGAGACCTTGTGTCTCAGGGTACTATTCAAGAGGTGCCTGTGTCCCAAAGTGGGAAAGGGCTTTATTCAAAAATGTTTTTATTGGGCAAAGAAGAAGGTACTTGTAGACCTATTCTAGACCTCTCCCATCTAAACACCTTTCTGAAGGTGCCATCCTTTCAGATGTTGTCCCCTTCAGTCACTTTTTCCTCTCTTGCTCCCTCAGGTCTTTCTTTTGTCTCTGGACTTCAAGAATGGTTATCTCCATATTCTGATCCATCCTCTTTTCAGGAGATTTTTGCATTTTTCTGTTGCTTCCTGGCATTTTCAATTCTGTGCTTTGCCCTTTGGCTTTTCTACTGCCCCAAGGGTATTCACTAAATGCCTTGCTCCTGCAATTGCCTTTTGCAGGCTTCAAGGGATCCAACTCTTTTGTTATTTGGATGACCTGCTGATTCAGACATCTTCTCTAGAGGTCCTTTTGCAAAATCTTCATTTTTACCATTTCTCTTCTTCAGAGCATGGGGATCACAATAAATAAAATCTTCCCTGAGACCTTCTCAGGATCATGTCTTTCTGAGTTGCAGGATTCAAATGGTGCCAATGCTGGCATCCCTGCCTCCTCCAAAGGTATTAACTCTCATTTATTTCTATCAAACTCTTCTTTCTCTGGCCTCCATTACAGCCAGGGAGCTTCTGAGAGCTCTGGGGTTCATGGCTTCCACCATTCCAATGCTCTTTCTGGCCAAACTCCACATGAGGAAGTTCCAGTGGTTTCTGAAGTCCGTGTGGCTTCAGTATGCACATTCTCTAGACTTTCTTGTTCCATTTCTCCTGTGTCTCAAGAAAGAACTTCTGTGGTGAATTCAGCAGTTGTCTCTGAATCCAGGGCTCCCTTTTCAGCCTCCTCTTCCCTCTCAGGATCTATTCACAGATGCTTCAGATGTGGGATGTGGAGCAACGTTTTCCTCCCTGAGGGTTCAGGGAGTGTGGTTGCCTCTTCAGCGGAAGGATCACATCAACATCAAATAGATTAGGGCTCTTATGCTGACTCTTCAGGCCTTTCATCCTTTCTTCTCTCCATGGCCTCTCAAGGTACTCACAGACAATACCACAGTCATGTGGTATGTCAACAAACAGGGGTGTGCAAGATCTTACCGTCTTTGCTGGCTGGAACTTCAGGTATGGTATCTGGCTATCCATTATCAAGTGACTCTGCAGGTAGTTTACATTCCTTCAAATCAGAATGTTGTGGCAGACATTCTAAGCAGGTTCTTCACTCAATCCCATGAATGGATGCTTCACAGGGATGTGTTTCTGGACATTGTTCACCATGGGGTAATCCTCAAGTAGACATCTTTGCCTCCCCTCTGAACAATCAACTTCCTCTGTTTTGTGCCAGAGCCCCAGCTCCTTTGGTGAAGAAGGTGGATGCCCTCTCATTTTCTTGGAAGGGGATATTTCTTTATGCATTCCCTCTCCTTCCTCTCATTCTGAGAGTCCTGTTCAAGATTCAACAGGATGCTCCCAAAATCTTGTTGGTGACTTCCTTTTGGCCACGACAGCACTGGTTCCTTCTACTTCTGTATCTAGATAAGGACAATCAACACAAGTTACATCACAAGGTGAATCTCCTCGCACAAGACAAGGGGTCTCTCATCATCCTGCAGGAGGTCAGGTAATCTACTACTAGGAAATCCTACTTGTTTAAATGGAAGAGGTTTTCTATTTGGTGTCTTTCTCGTGACCTGCACCCACTTTCTGTGGATGTTCCTTTAGTTTTCTCTTATTTGTGTGAGTTGCTCAATGCTGGTTTGGCCTATTCTTCTATTAAGGATAACCTATCAGCTCTTTCTGCTTGTCTGCCTTTAACTCCCCCATTAGGTTCATAGGTAAGTACTAGGCTATCTGCCCGAGGGCATCTATAACTCTAGCCAGAATGTGTTGGCTTTCACCACCCCCTTAGATTAGTTCCCTGTGCCTCTGTCCAGCAGAGCCACTGCAGTGATTCCCAGGGTAAATTTTCTGTTTCCAATCCACTCATCAAGGTTTCTCTTGAAGAGTGTTAGTGAGGGGCTCTGCCTAATGTAGATTGGAATCCTGTTCCAAAGCATGGGGAGTCTCTGGGACAGGAATCTTTCCCTCCAGCATGTTCAATTTATCGTTGTGTTGAGGTTTAGATCCCTAGAGCATGTGGCTCTCAGGGATTTGTGTTTTTTTAGGTGGAGCATGTTCAACAATTCTGGGTTGGACATGGCCTTGTATGTCAGGCAGATATCACCTCTGAGTAAGTGGTATGCAACTGAGTACAGCTGGAGTTTCTTCAGTTGGGCTGCTTAGGGCATCTGTTTGAGGCCAGTAATCCTCTTGGTGAGGTACTTCTGTGGTCTTACCAGCTGTTGCAGGTGTCTTGTATGGTACATCCCAAATGGGGCTCTGTACTCTATGATGAGTCTGATGAGTGATGAGTAGAGGGGCACAATAACCTCTTTGTTCTAGATGTGAACCCTTTTGTGATTAGGTGGGTCACATAGAAGGATTTTCTAACCACCTTGGCAATATGATTATTAAAGGAGAGATTATTATCTACTTGGGTCCCCAGATCCCTTATTACATTTTCTGTATTTAGGGGACTACAACATATGTGGTAGTTCGCAGGTACGTTTTTCTTTTCCAAAGGGGATGACTATGCACTTTTTGGCATTTAGCTTGAGGCCATGATTTTGACACCAGGTGCCTGTCTCAGTGAGACCCTTCTTGAAGATGTCTGTATCAGCCGGAGAGTCAATTATGGTCCCAGGTTTGCAGTTGTCTATGAATTTGGTCAGCCATAGTCCTCCTGTGCTTGCCTGTACCTTTGAGAAGTATATACCAAACAGGAGGGGTCCCAGGACTGAGCCCTGGGGGATGCCACTTGTAACCAGTTTAGAGTCGGACCTAGAGCCTACAACTCTCTCCATGTGGGTTCTATCCATGAGCCAATTGGCAATCCATCTCATGACATGGGGGTTTATGTTCAAGCTGGTGAGCTTGTCTATAATACCACAATGGGGAATGGTGTTGAAAGCCTTTGCGAGGTCTAGGTAGGCTGTGTGGAACACCTTCCCTCATCTACAGCCTTGGTAACTGTCTCAAAGAAGTCCACCAGGTTTAGGAGGCATGATCTGCCCTTAACAAAGCTAAACTGGGTAGGGTCCAATGTTTGGAGGTTCCCAAAGTCTCTGTTAATGAGTTCCATGATGATGCGCTCCATAGCCTTGCAGACCAGGCTAGTCAGACTTATAGGGCAATAGTTCCCAAGGTCCGTTGTGTCTCCACCTTTGTGAAGCAGGATAACTGTTGCTGTGCGCCACTCTATGGGTACATAGCCTGTAGAGAGGCTGAGTTTGAACAGTATGTTTAGGTGAGGGGTTAGTTCATTTTGGAGCTTGTGTAAGACACAGCCTGGGACACCATCCAGTCCCATTGAAGCTGTGTTTTTAGCTTTGGATAGGGCTGTTTTAACCTGTGTGTCAGTGATTGCCAGGGATCTACATTCTTCTGGTATGGTTATGGGCCCTTTAGGGAGTGAAAGGGGATTGACGTTTGCACTAAACCTGTCTGCCAGAATGTTGGCAATATCAGTTGCTTCAGTGTATTTTCTGCCATTCTTCACTAACTCAGAGCTGATCTGAGAGTTTCCACTTTGGTTCTTGACATAGCTAAAGAACGCTTTGTTGTTATCTTTGGAGTACTTGGTAATTTTTCTTTTGAAGCTAGCTTTGGATGATTTTATGAGGAATCGTAGTTTCTTGCTGATACTGATCGGGGATGTCTTTCCTTCTTGGGATTTTACTCTTTTCTGTACTAGTTTCCTCCTTCTATTGTATAGCTTGTTTATGGCAGCGGTCCACCAGACTGGTTTCCTTTTCTTGGAGGAGTGAGTCTTGGTTTTGCTTGGGATAGCATGATCCATGCATTCTTGCGGGTGCTCATAGAGTGCCTTTGTAAGGGATTCAGCAACTTGGACAGCACTGTCCTTTAGCATGGAGGCTTTGAACCTTTCCACAGTGGTTTCCTTTACTGAGTTGGGGGTGGAATGTGGATATCCAGAGTGATTAGTCTATTGTCTGATCTAACCTGTGAGGGGTTGACCTCCGGTGTGTAACACCGATTGCCCATGTTGGTGATAACCAGGTCCAATATGTTGTCATCTCTGGTGGCGGTGTTGACCAGTTGATCCAGGGCATTCAAGTTTATAAATTTTAGAAAGCCTTAGGCAAGGGAGCTAGTACTTGAGTAGCTCTCCTAGTTAATGTTTGGGTAATTGAAATCACCCAGTATTAGGTCATTTGTTAGGACCTGCATATCTTCCAGAGTCTCCAGAAATGTGGAATGGGGGTCCTGGGTCATGGTGGGTGATCTGTAGCAAGCTACAATTTGAATTGCAGTTTTTTCCATTGTTATTTGCACATGGATGATCTCTGAGGCATCGTGCTGCAAAACTATACTGGAGGTGTGGGTATCCTTGATGAATATGGATACACCCCCGCCTTTTGTGTTTCGGTCCGGGTTCTGTGGCCGAAAAATATGGTATGAGTTATAGCCTGGTAGTGCTGGGGTGCTCTCTGGAGCCTTAAACCAGGTTTCTGTTACTGCACAGATATCGATGTTCTCCATACTGAGGAGTGCCTCGATTGCATGCATTTTGAAGTTTAGACTTCTGGCGTTGAGTAGCATTACCCTCAGTTTTTGGTTACTTGTGCTATTTAGGGTGGTCAGTTTGTCTTTTGATCCTTGCCTAAAAAAGGCAATATGGGGGCGGCAAAAGCCTTGGCCAGTATTCGAAAGCCTAAAGGTGACAGGTGCAAGCCATCTCTTGTGAAGCAATGTGGCTTGTCGAGCATGTCATCCCAGGTGAACAGATACTGGATCCCCTTTGAATGACAACAGAAACTTAGCCAATTGTTGAAATTGATCATTTTTTCTTTATACTGTGGCATCATTCTTGGTGGGGGAAGGATGCTACTCAGGGTCAGGGTCATACCGGCCTGGGCTACATGGTCAGAGAGCTCTTCCATGTATCTTTTCATGTAGTCCAAGGAGGTATGTCTCAGGTCATTCACACCAACATGGACAATGACAGAGTTGTATTTGTACTTGTTCTGGAGCGACCTGAGTGCTTGTGTTATGTGGCAGATCCTGGTGCCTGACAGGCAGCTAACTGTGACCTTCTCCTTGTCCAGCCTAGTTAGTGAGACATCAGTGTGCCTGACTATAGAGTCACCTATTACTAGTGTTTTGGGTATGTTATTTAGGCCTTAAGGGCTGTGTTTGCTTGGCACACTGATTATGTGAAGTATGTGTTTCATGGTTTCTGATGGGGTGTGGAATTTGCTTGGGTGTCTGCTTTGGAGGTCTCTGTTGCTTTTGCAGATTTTTATTTAGAGCCTCTGAATATGTTTTTATTGCATTTATGTGTGTTATTTGCCGGTGTTGGTTTAGTGGGTCTATGTGAGACTGGTGGTGTGTTGCAAGTATTTCCCTTCTCCTCTTGACTGTCAGTTCCAGTCTTGGGTTGAGAGAGCTTTGCCTCCAGTTTGGCTGTATAATTGCATCTCTCGCATATATTAGTGTTTGGTGGTAGGAGGGGAGGGTTGTCTGTGTACATGAGGCAGTTGTAACATTGCCTCAAAATGCCCAGATTCACCAGTTGGACTGGAGAGTACACATGAAACTGCCCTTTGGACATAAAATAAAATAAAATGCACCAAGTTAACACAAAAACATACCTTTATTCAAACCAAAAATAAAAATGGTTAGCGCTTTCACAACTACACTAGTTGCTTCATCAGACACAGTAGTTTAACATAATAAAGCTTATATAGAAGATGCAAAAAAGTCAGCTGACAATCCAATAGTCACATGTTCCAATGCTTATAAATGTGTAACATTAAATATATGTAAATGTAAATATGCATAAAAACATAAATAAATATGCATTAATATACTAATAAATGATTAAAACATTACTATAAATATATATAAAAAAGTTTTACTTAAAATACTTAAAGAAATATAATAATATAATAATTCTAGTGCGTCAATTGTCTGGCTTTTAAAAAAGGTTTTAAGGCACTATTTCCATTCAAGCTAGGATATTTCTCTGCATTTAACTTAAGAATCCATTTTTGTTCTATGCTTTCTGTAGTATTTTCTAAGTCACCTCCCCATATATTTGAGAGGACATGTTGAAGAACAAAAAAATTAAAAGTATGAGACGAATCAGTTTTTCTAACATGATTTGCCAGTGCACTTGTCTCTTTACAATTATTTACATCTCTAACATGCTCAAGGATCCTGTCTTTCAGGATCCTATTAATTTTTCCTACATAATATGCAAAACATTTTTGACAGAAACAAAAATATACAACATTAACAGTCCTACAATAAGCATAGCTATAACTGGTTATAGTAAATTTACGTAGAGGATGAATAAATGTCTTGTTGCTATGAATATATTTACATGCAGTACGTCTGCATAGAAAAGTACCAACACGTGTAGAAAAATCAAACCTATTAGGTTCTGTTCTATAACATAAATGTTGTTTTAAAGACTTGTTATTCCTGAAAGAAAACATCGGAGTTTCACTGATTATATTAGTCAACTCTGGTACTTCTTGAAGTAAATGCCAATTTCTCTTTATAATCTTCGTATATTCATTAACATTGCTAGAATATTGAAAAACTGCTCGAAAGTGATTAGTGTCTGCAGTATGAGTATTTCTGTGTTCTTTATCTGTCATAGTTGTATAATAAGGTCTACATCTGCTATTTCTTAATTTTCATGCTTCAGTGATAGTCTTGTCTATCTCTCCTGTCACACAGCCCCTATCTAAAAACTCTAACTTCAAATTTGCAAGGGCTGCTTTAGCATCATCGTCCTTATTATGTAGGCGCAGGACTCTAAATACCTGTCCTTTCAGTGTATTTCTAGGAATATGCCTAGGATGCATACTTGTTTTGTGTAATAATTCATTCTTCCTAGTAGGTTTTTGGTAAATGCTACTATTAATTTCATTACAATCAGATTTTCTGACTTTAACATCAAGAAAGTCAATTTCTAAATCTGAGCTATTAAATCTTAACAACTCAGTAGTACTATGTAAATAATCTATAAAATTCTTAAGTTCATTGTCATTTCCATTCCATAACATAAAAACATCATCAACAAAACAGATGTTCCACAACACTTGCGCAAAAAAGGGGTTATTATCAGTAAATATAGAAAGTTGTTCCCAGCACATCAATGCCAAGTTGGCATAACTATTTGCACATGCAGTGCCCATGGACATGCCTGAATAGGTAAAGTGAGCTGTTTTACTGATTGGCTGGTAGGGACGAATAGAGAGCCTTGTCCATCTGGACAGTATAGGGGGGTCTAGTGCTAGGGTTAATTAGTGCTTGCTATGAGTTTTGAGCATGTGCTGGTCTGTGAAATGAATGGTTTGAGTGCTTAAGTTGAACGTTTGTCTAGTTCCAAGGGAAAAAATTGAAGAGTAGACTTTGTGGAGCCGGGAATAGTTTATCCCTAGCTAACAGGCACTGCCCGGTGTGCAAAACCGTGCAAATGTGGTTTCTATAGCAGAGAAATGAAAGAGATAGAAATTAGCCCAAAATGGCCAATAAACTACTAACTTCTGGGCTGAAACCACTCCTCCAGGGACAGATAGGCTGCTCAAAGCTCCCCTCTCTCTCAGGTAAACAGAGAAACTTCCTTCTATCCAAGTAAGGTATGGGCAACACAGAAACTTGCAACACAGCCCTGAATAAAGAAATAACCTGAAAACTGGACTATACTAGTTAAGAAAGGCGGGAAACAAGTATATATATATTTTTTGGTTGTTTTTTTTTCAGAAAATAAAGCAGATACAATCAAAAAATAAACACTTTAAATGCACAGAAATGGCTATCACACTTTAGTGTGTAGCCTACAACAGTTAAACAGATTATATAAACACAAAAATGACTTAGTTCAAGTGCAGGCAACAAATAAGTACAATATGTAGCAGAAACAAGCTTTTTAAATCACAGAAATGGTAAAGAAAATCAGTGTTTTATATGGAAATAGTTAAAGACAGCAAGAAAATGCAGAAAAAGAATAATTAATCACTCCAAAGTCTCTTTTTTGTCCCTCTGCTGCTGTAGAACTCTGCAGGGCACCAGGCAGGCACTAAGTGAGCTGAATACAAGCACAAAAAATGTGCAAATGTGGTTTTTATAGCAGGGAAATGAAAGTGATAGAAATTAGCCCAAAATAGCCAATAAACTACTAACTTCTGGGCTACAGCAAACAAGGCGCACACATTTCAGAAAGAAACAGTTCAAATAAGCAGGAACAATAAGCCTTTAACCAGAAATTCCCAGCTCAGAAGGGCAGAATCTAGCCTCTCCTCCCACAAGAGTGCAGACCACAAACCTAAGAAGGTATCAGTCTTAATATTTTACATTAAGAAATGTAAAATAACTGGCCTGAAGCCCAAGTGCATTAACCAGAACTAATACACCTTTAGAATAACAGACACTGAGCCTTCAATCAGCAATTCCCAACTTAGAAAGATGCAAGCTACCTGTCCTGCTACAACAATGCAGTCCACAAACCTTCTTAATGTAAAACAACTGGTCTGAAGCCCAAGTGCTTTAACCAAAAGACTCAGAATAACTACCAAGCAGTAATAAATGCAGCAGAATAAACACAACTGAGTACTTTTAGGAAGAGGCAAAAGCAAAATAAGGTAATAAAGTAGGAAGAAACACAAATACAGTAAAAGCAGATAAAGTGCAAATGTGTTTTTTTATATAACAATAGAAATCAAGCAAACTGATTTAAACAAATTACCCAATTAACCAGTAAAAAACCTCAGAACTGAGCCCTGTTCCAGCAGTCTTCAATCAGAAAAGTTCTGGGCCTAACTGGGTATGCCTACTCAAATGTTCTCTCTGTATTAGTCAGGATGAACTAATGAGACTAGACTAGGATAGAGCTGGGATAGGGCTGAACAGATGGGAATGGCAGGAGTGTCTGAAATCAAAATATGATTTCACTGTACTCCGCAAATGAGATGGGCCCAGGAGGCGTGTTCAAACACAAATTTACAGGAGAAGCGGTCAGTTCCAAAGCCAACAAGATTAATACCACAACAAGAACAGGGAGGGTGGGTGGAAACCTAACTGCAGACAGAGAGAGAGCTCACAATTTTCAGTGAACAAATAAATTAGCAGATAAATGCAGTACTATATTTAACACAATATTCAATGAAACAATAAAACAGAAAAAATAAAATGCAGTACTATCTTATAACACTGTAAGTTTGTACTTATCTCCACTTGTAATAAAGTTGATGTAGGTATGTAAAAGCTAACCAAACAGCTCAAGTATGCAGCTTTTCAGCAGAAATAATTTCAGAGATAATAAAGTTAATGTAGGTATGTAAAAGCTAACCAAACAGCTCAAGTATGCAGCTTTTCAGCAGAAATAATTTCAGAAATAAGGGACTAAGACTTTAAGGCACAGAGAAACCCTCTAGGCTAAGACTTCTACACTGAATATCAATGAAGTAAAAAGAATAAACCTACTAACTGCAGACAGAGAGAGAGCTCACAATTTTCAGTGAACAAATAAATAAGCAGATAAATGCAGTACTATTTTTAACACAATATTCAATGAAACAATAAAACAGAAAAAATAAAATGCAGTACTATCACTGCAAGTTTGTACTTGTCTCAGCTTGTAATAAAGTTGATGTAGGTATGTAAAAGCTAACCAAACAGCTCAAGTATGCAGCTTTTCAGCAGAAATGATTTTAGCATTAGCTTCTAGATTTTAGGCTAAGCAATTTCTCAAATCCATCCTTAATATTAGACATTCCAAGAAGTCTGTCCCTCCTCCCTGGGATCTTAATGTCATACTGGAAAAATTGATGTAGGTTCCCTTTCAGCCTGCTGTTTCACATTCCTTGCAACATTGCTCTTAGAAAACCATTCTTTTCTTAGCTTTTGCTTCTGCTAGATGGGTGTCTGAGTTGCAAGTCCTTATGGCTTGTCCACTTTTTTGTTATTTCATGAAGACACCATGTCCTTGCATACTAATCCTTCTTTCATGCCCAAGGTGGTTAATGAATTGTCACTTAATCAGTCTATTAGTTTGCCTACATTTTTCCCCTCTCCGCAATCTGACAGTGAGAGGGTGCTGCATACCTTAGATGTGCATAGACAGCTCAGATTTTATTTGGATAAAACTAAAGCTAACAGAAAATCTGACCACATATTTGTTTCCTTTCATCCTAGGTCTTTAGGTTTGGCTGTTTCCAAACAGACTAGTTCCACTTGGATTTCAAAGGATATTTGCTTTTGTTACACTTTTCTGTAAAATGCTCATTCCACTAGAGCTGTGGCTTCTTCTGGTCCTTTTTTCAAAGGCTTCGACACTAATTCTATTCTTGAAGCTGCTACCTAGACTTCTGTGATACCTTTACCAAACATTATTAGTTGGATGGTATCTCCAGAGCTAGAGATGGTTTTCCTGCTACCATTCTTCATGGCTTCGAAGAGGGTTCTGTTGCTTCCTCCTCTCAAGCTTCTTCTTGAGCTTTGGCACTCTCCCATTTGTGAGGAATACTGCAGCGGTGAATGTAAGAACATAGTATATTTGTGCAAATTCTTACCATAACAGTAGATGTCATTGCTTTCACTGCTGTGGTATTCACTTTCTCCCTCCATTCCCCTGGTCTTTTTTCCTTCCTGTATGTGCAGGTTCTCCTTGGATTTCCTTGGACTGCTGTTCCTACTAGGGCAATCATTTCTGAAGATGGTACACCTGAATGTCACCTTTATGCCTACCCTACACAAAGTGTGTGCAGGTGACAATCAGCATACCTTAAAGCAATGGTAGACTTTGGTAAACTGGCTGGATGGTGCACTTCATGGCAGGGGATCCCCATTTGTGAGTAAAACTGTAGCGGTGAAGGCAAGGACATCTACCATTATGGTAAGATTATACACAGCTGTACTTTCTATTCTGGTCCAAGCAGCCCCTCACAGAACTCCAGCAAGAACTTCAAGCTGATTTCCTCTCCTTATATAATGGAGTTAAAAAAACACAAAAAATCCCTACTATTTAGCACATCAAACCAAAATATGTCTTTTGGCTTCATTAGATGTTCCTCAAAACTCAGTCCCAGGTACAAATATTCAGTCATAACAACATTGCATTAGAAAGCAATAGCACTTTCAAATACCTGTGTCTATGGCTTGACTAATCTCTCAGCTTCAATCTAATTTTCAACAAGTAAGAAAAAAGGTTATTGTACTGCTATTCTGAGCTGACAAACTGTCCCCATTTCTATCCAAAGCATTTGGATCAGCCATCCTTGAAGACATCCTAATCTCCAAATGGAATATGGTCTCCCCTTGGTAGCACAAAAAATGAATCACTAATAAAATCTGTAGGTGCATTACTGTCTCCCCACATCATAAGCACCAAGGCACAATCATAGAAAAAGCAAAAGATTTCCCACTTATGTAAAGAACTATTTTTTTTTCTATTAGAATCCTGATCTGAGCAATTGTTCAGAGTCTGGTGATGATGTTCAGTTATCTCTAGATTTGTCATAGTGACACTAGTACCTACCCTGTTCTTGGAGGGGGCCATCCTTCAACACACATTATTTATATGGCTGAAAAGAGTGGACCCCCCCATACATTTTGCTTGAGTGCATAATATTTCCTATGCTGGAGGATACTCCTTTAGCTAACAGTCTCAAAGGTGACCCAGCTATGGCCAAAGCTAGAGTTTCAGCAGTGCACACTTTTTCCTCACTTGATATACATGTAATAAGATAACAACTCATGTCTATCCAATGCCATCAGACAAAACACATGTCCTCTGAAGTATGGTCAGCACTGCACATTATTCAGGAGATGTGTGGTGATCCAAGGACAGTCTATCTGCTACCCTCACAGTCATTCATGGAGCCTGGTAGGAGGGTTAAGTGACCTACTTAATAATGCTGCCCAATTACATGAAAACATACAAATCAGACATACTGATATGAATATTCTTGATGAGGGCTGCTGTATTTCACATTGTCACAATAAGCATTAGCCTGTGTAGAATTGCCAGTGTTATCCTTAACTGAGGTAGAGTGCAGATGTGTGGTGGCCGTGTATGTGGGCTATTTATTTATTTAGCTAGTTATTCACATTTGTTTACCAGGAAAGTTGATTTGGGTACATTGAACTGATACCTTTTCAGCAGAGACAAAGGGACAAAAGTTCCATAAAAAGACAGTGATACAAAACATAGCAAAATTACATATATGCAGTAGTTCCAAAGTAAAAAAGAACAAGATAATATTATACAGCTTACAGTACAGTAGTTCTAAAGGTGTTCAGAAATTAGGTAATGGTAAGCAGCTTATAACAGGTGCAGTTACATTTGGTATTATATACAGTGGATGCAGTTTAGAGTGCAGTATCAGTGCATACAGGCGTACAGTTTAAACTGAAGTTTAAATTACAGTTCAAAGATTTTCTTTCAGTATGCTTATCTGTTACAGTAGCTTGGCCTTTTTATAAACAATTCAGATAATGGAGTACAGTAACAGATCAAACAAAAACATTTTGCGTAGATTGCTATATGGTAATTATACATAAGTGGCCTAGTGCACTTGAGGACTTACTGCGATTTTCAAAAAAGTGACGAGTTATTTATTATGAAAAAGAAATAATAGTGAAAAAGGAACAAAGATGTGTAGAGAGAAAGGTTAACAGTGAGTTAGATGGGAAAGAGAAGGGGCAAAGCCAGGGGGGGTTATGCAAGGACAGAGAAGGAGCAATACCAAGGGGATATATCCAGGGATAGAACAGGAGCAGTGCTGGAGGAGTTATTCCAGGCATTGCAACCATTCTTTCAGTAGTCCAAATACATGCTCTGAGATTATGCCTGAGCGTAAGCAGTCTGTGAATATATCTCAGTAACTTTTTCAGGATGGCATGCAGGGGTCTTAGACCAGGATTTTAAAGGAGTTGTCAGCATAATCTACAAAATACAACAGAATACATATTTTTTTTTTTGGGGGGGGTTGCCAAGATTGGTTTCATTCAAAGTATGAGTATGTGTCTGCATGGATGCAGCACACCATACCAGCATTTTACCATCAAGATAAACATGCAGGAAATCACCACATTGAGAATGAATGCACAAGTCCAATGTATGCCAAATGTAGGAATCATAATAGGTAATGGAGTGAAATACACATGTGCATACACATACACACACACACACACAAACACACACACACACACACACACACACACACACACGCATGTTAAGATCCAATGTGTATTTCTGACTATTTGACAGTTGAGGGAACATAACATTTATACCAATATATCTCTGGAACTGAGGAGTCCAGTGGAGCCCTTATAACCATATGAGTGAAGTCACAGAAGTTGCAAAGATTGTAGAAGTAATGCATACTGTTAGTTCTTCCCCCTCAGTCCTGGTAAACATTTTTTTTTATTAGCATGTAGCTGCATGAAGTCTGGAAATACCAAATATGTCTCCAGCTGGTCCAGCTCAAGCTGGTAATTAGGATAGTAAGAGCTACACATAGCATTGTATCCAGAGGTTCATAGGTTCATAGGTTCATAGGTTCATACTAGGCTATCTGCCCGAGGGCATTTACAAGCCTAGCCCATAGTTTTGTGGCTTACGCCACCCCTTTAGTATGGGGAACTATACCCATTATTTTGCTGTGCCTCTGTTGAGCAGTGACACTGAGGTAATCCCTGGGGTATATCTGCGATCTCCCATCCATTGGTCAAGATTTCTCTTGAACAAGGCCAGCGAGGTGCTCTGCCTCACATATACCGGGATTTTATTCCACAGCATAGGGAGTCTTTGGGTGATGAATCTATCCCTCCAGCACGTCCTATTAATAGCCGTGTCGAGGTTTAAGTCTCCCGCCCTTGTGACTCTGACGGATCTAGATTTTTTGAGGTGAAGCATATTCATCAAATCTGGGTTTGACATGGCCTTGTATGTTAGGCAAAGGTCACCTCTGAGCAAGCGGTAAGCGACTGAATAGAGCTGGAGTTCTTTCAGTCGGGCAGCATAGGACAGATGTTTGAGACCCTTTATCCTTTTGGTGAGGAACTTTTGTGGCCTCTCCAGCTGGTACAGGTACAGGAAAACCACACACTCTCTGACTTTGACCATGTGTTTGAAATAGATTGACCAAGCTCTGGATGATATCCAGCTATTTGATCATCATGAAGGCATGGGGGACACTGATAGTGATGCCTACAATCCTTACACCTGCAAGGATATGCAATCCATACAGCTGGTAGCTAGGTCTCTATAGTGCTGCTTAACATGCATTCCCACAACTGCCAGCATCTATACCTGTTGCTTTGCTGTATCTCTACTGGTTTTTTAGGTTCATAGGTTCATAGGTTCATACTAGGCTATCTGCCCTAGGGCATTTATAAGCCTAGCCAGAGTGTGTTTGGCTCTCGCCACCCATTTTAAATTAATTTTGCTATGCCCTTTTTCGAGGTTAGTATACTGTGCCTCTGTCTAACAGTGACACAGAAGTGATACCCGGGATAAACCTACGATCTCCCATCCACTCATCAAGGTTCCTCTTGAAGAGAGTCAATGAGGGACTCTGCCTAACCTGGACTGGGATTTTATTCCAGAGTGAAGGGAGCCTCTGGGTTATGAATCTGTCCCTCCAGCATGTCCTATTTACTTCAGTGCTGTGGTTCAAGTCTCTCGAGCGTGTAGCTCGATGGGATTTGGATTTTTTGAAGTGCAGCATGTCCCTTAATTCCGGGTTGGACATGGCCTTATAAGTCAGGCACAGGTCACCTCTGAGCAGGCAGTATGCCACTGAGTAGAACTGGAGTTTCTTTAACCGGGCAGCATATGGCATCTGTTTGAGCCCTTTGATCCTCTTGGTGAGGTACTTTTGGGGTCTTTCCAGTTGCTGCAGGTGTTTGGTAAGGTACATCCCAAAGGGGGCATTGTACTCGATTATGGGCCTGATGAGGGATGAGTAAAGAGGCACGATGACCTCCCCTAATCCAGATGTGAATCCCTTCATGATTAGGTGGGCTATATAAAATGTTTTTCTAACCACTTTGGCCACGTGGTTGTCAAATGAGAGATTGCTATCAACTTGGGTCCCAGGTCCCTAATTACTTCTTCTGTACTTAATGGATTACCACCTATGTGGTAATTTGTGGGCACTTTGTTTTTGCCAAAGGGGATGACTATACACTTTTTGGCATTTAGCTTGAGGCCATGGCTCTGGCACCAGTTGTCTGTATCTATGAGGCCCTTTTGGAGGATGCTTGTGTCGGCTGGAGAGTCGATTATGGTGCCCAGTTTGCAGTCATCTGCGAACTTGGTCAGCCACAGTCCTTCCGTGTTGGTCTGTACCTCTGAGAAATATATACCAAACAAGAGAGGTCCCAGAGCCTTGTGGGATGCCACTTGTAACTGGTTTGGAGTCTGACATGGCTCCAGCAATTCTAACAATGTGGGTTCTGTCCTTGAGCCAGTTTGCAACCCATCTAGTGACATAGGGGTTTATATTTAAGCTGGTGAGCTTATCTATAATGCCCGAGTGGGGTATTGTATCGAAGGCTTTTGCGAGGTCCAGATAGGCTGTGTGGACCACCTTCCCTTTGTCAATGGCCTTGGTGACTGTTTCAAAGAAGTCAACCAGGTTTAAGAGGCAGGATCTGCCCTTAACAAAGCCAAACTGGGTAGGATCCAGTGTCTGTAGGTCCCCAATATCTTTATTTATGAGGTCCATGATGATCCTTTCCATAGCTTTGCAGACCAAGCTAGTCAGGCTTATGGGGCGATAGTTTCCAGGATCCATTGAGGCACCACCTTTGTGGAGAGGGACCACTGTTGCTGTACGCCACTCTTTGGATACATATCCTGTAGTAAGGCTGAGATTGAACAGTAGTTTTATGTTTGGGTTTAGCTCTTCTTGGCGTTCATGTAGGACGCAGCCTGGGACACCGTCTGGTCCCATTGATGCTGTGTTTTTTGCTTTGGAGAGGCGGCTCCCACCTGAGCATCTGAGATGTCAGGGGCAGCACTCTGCTGGGATAGATATTTGCCCTTTTGGTGGGGAGGGGGGGGGAGTTTGCGCTGAACCTGTCTGCTAGGATGTTGGCAATGTCTGTGGGATCAGTGTATTTTTTGTCATTTTGGACTAATTCTGAGCATATCTGGAATTCCCACCCAGGTTCCTAACATAACTAAAGAAAGCCTTGTGATTATCCTTAGTGTCCTGTGCAATTTTTCTCTCGAAGCTGGCCTTTGACGATTTTATGAGTGCCCTTAGTTTTTTGCTAATACTGATCAGAGATGCCTTTCCTTTTTGGGATTTTGCTCTATCATGTAGTAGCTTCCTCCTTCTATTGTATAGTTTGTTTATGGCTGGGGTCCACCAGACAGGTTGTCTGCCTTTGGGGGATTGGGTCTTGGTTTTATTTGGGATTGCATGATCCATGCATTCCTGAAGGTGTTCATAGAATGCATTTATAAAGGATTCTACGGTCTGGGCCATATTTTCCACAGGCCCGGGGGCTTTGAAGGATTCCACCTCGGTTTTGAGGAGTGTGAAATTTGCTTTAGAAGTTTTCACTGTGGTTTTCTGGGCAGGGGTGGGGTGGGATGTGAATATCCAGTGAGATCAGTTTATGGTCTGATCTTACCAGTGAGGGATACACTTCTGGTCTGGAGCATAGAGTCCCCATGTTGGTGATGATCAGGTCCAGTATGTTTTCTCCTCTTGTGGGAGTGGTAACAAGTTGTTCCATAGCATTTGAGTTTATGAATTCTAGGAACCTTTGGGTAAGGGTGTTGGAGCTAGAGTAATGCTCCCAATCTATGTTTGGGTAGTTGAAGTTGCCCAATATAATGGTGTTCGGAGAGACCTTCATATTTTCCAGTGTTCTCAGGAAGGCCGAGTGGGGTTCCTGGGTTTGGGAGGGTGGTCTGTAGCAGGCTTTAAACTGGAAGGCAGTTTTACCCACTGTTAGTTGCACATGGATAGTCTCTGATGCTTCGTGCTTTGCCACCAACCTGGAGGTGTGGGTATCTTTGATGAATATCGATACTCCCCTCCTTTTGTGGTTCAGTCCAAGTTTTGGGGCCGAAAAGCATGGTATGAGGTATAACCTGGTAGTGCTGGGGTGCTCTCGGGAGTCCTGAACCAGGTTTCTGTTACTGCACAGATATCGATGTTCTCCATGCTAAGGAGAGTTTCGAGTGCGTGCATCTTGAGGTTTAGACTTCTAGCGTTGAGTAGCATTACTCTTAGTTTCTTATCCCTTGTGATACCTATGGAGGTGGGTTTGTCTTTTGAGCCTTGCCTAAAAAAGGCACTACGGGGGTAGCAAGAGACTTTGCCAATATCCGAAAGCCCAGGGGTGACAGGTGCAAGCCGTCCATAGCAAAGCATCGTGGCTTGTCGTGCATATCATCCCAAGCTGACAGGCATTGGATCCCCTTTGAATGACACCAATACTTAAGCCAATTGTTGAAATTGATCATCTTGTCTTCATATTGTGGCATCATTCTTGGTAAGATGCTACTCAAGGTCAGGGTCATACCAGCCTGGGCTACATGCTCAGAGAGCTCCTCTATGTCTCTTTTCATGTAGTCCAGAGAGTGCGTCTCAGGTCATTCACACCAGCATGGACAATGACTGAGTCATATTTGTACTTGCCTTGGAGTGACCTGAGTGCTTGTGTTATGTGGCAGATCCTAGCGCCAGACAGGCTGCACACCGTGACCTTCTCCTTGTTCAGAATAATATTGGGAATTCCTTTATAATTGAAAATTGCCAGTGTTATCCTTAACTGAGGTAGAGTGCAGATGTGTGGTGGCCGTGTATGTGGGCCATTTATTTATGTAGCTAGTTATTCGCATTTGTTTACCAGGAAAGTTGATTTGGGTACATTGAACTGATCCCTTTTCAGCAGAGACAGAGGGACAAAAGTTCCATAAAAAGACAGTGATGCAAAACATAGCAAAATGACATATAATGCAGTAGTTCCAAAGTAAAAAAGAACAAGATAACATTGTACATCTTACAGTACAGTAGTTCTAAAGGTGTTCAGAAATTAGGTAATGGTAAGCAGCTTATAACAGGTGCAGTTACATTTGCTATTATATACAGTGGATGCAGTTTAGAGTGCAGTATCAGTGCATACAGGTGTACAGTTTAAACTGAAGTTCAAATTACAGTTCAAAGATTTTCTTTCAGTATGCTTATGTGTTACAGTAGCTTGGCCTTTTTATAAACAATTCAGATAATGGAGTACAGTAACAGATCAAACAAAAATATTTTGCCTAGACTGCTATATGGTAATTAAACATAAGTGGCCTAGTTGAGGACTTACTGCGATTTTCAAAAAAGTGACGAGTTATTTATTATGAAAAAGAAATAATAGTGAAAAAGGAACAAAGACATGTAGAGCGAAAGGTTAACAGTGAGTTAGATGGGGAAGAGAAGGGGCAAAGCCAGGGGGGGTTATGCAAGGACAGAGCAGGATAAATATCAAGGGGATATGTCCAGGGATAGAACAGGAGCAGTGCTGGAGGAGTTATTCCAGGCATTGCAACCATTCTTCCAGTAGTCCAAATGCATGCTCTGAGATTATGCCTGAGCGTAAGCAGTCTGTGAATATATCTCAGTAACTTTTTCAGGATGGCATGCAGGGGTCTTAAACCAGGATTTTAAAGGAGTTGTTAGCATAATCTACAAAATACAACAAAATATCTTTTTTTTTGGGGGGGGGGGGTTGCCAAGATTGGTTACATGCAAAGTATGTGTATGTGTCTGCATGGATGCAACTCACCATGCCAGCATTTTACCATCAAGATAAACATGCAGGAAATCAACACATTGGGAATGAATGCACAAATCCAATGTATGCCAAATGTAGGAATCATAATAGGTAATGGAGTGAAATACACACGTGCATACACACACACACACACACACACACACACACACACACACACACACACACACACACACACCCATGCATGTTAAGATCCATTGTGTATTTCTGACTATTTGACAGTTGAGGGAACATAACGTTTATACCAATATATCTCTGGAACTGAGGAGTCCAGTAGAGCCCTTATAGCCATATGAGTGAAGTCACAGAAGTTGCAAAGATTGTAGAAGTAATGCATACTGTTAGTTCTTCCCCCTCAGTCCTGGTAAACAATTTTTTTATTAGCATGCAGCTGCATGAAGCCTGGAAATACCAAATATGTCTCCAGCTGGTCCAGCTCAAGCTGGTAACTAGGATAGTAAGAGCTACACATA
This sequence comes from Protopterus annectens, assembly GCF_019279795.1. Lineage (NCBI taxonomy): Eukaryota > Metazoa > Chordata > Ceratodontiformes > Protopteridae > Protopterus > Protopterus annectens. The sequence continues at coordinate 1,281,178,812 of NC_056737.1, forward strand.
GCGTTGTATCCAGAGGTACAGGAAAATCACACACTCCCTGACTTTGACCATGTGTTTGAAATAGATTGACCAAGCTCTGGATGATATGCAAGTCCATCCTATAGGATTCAGCTATTTGATCATCATGAAAGCATGGTGGACACTGATAGTGATGCCTACAATCCTTACACCTGCAAGGATATGCAATCCATACAGCTGGTAGCTAGGTCTCTATAGTGCTGCTTAACATACATTCCCACAACTGCCAACATCTACACCTGTTGCTTTGCTGTATCTCTACCTGTTTTTTCTTATATGTAGTGCCATGTAATTGAGCTGCATGACAAATGTGCTGATTACTATCTGATTCACTTACATATTGTACCCCATAATTTCAGTGTGCACTGTCATTAACATCTACTTATGCACTCATTTACATAAGCTGTACATTGCACCGTGCAAGTTCTTGTGCCCTTACAAAACCCAGCTCAAAGCTCTCGAACTGGAAGCAACGTGCTTATTGACAAGAACCACACAAATGCCTCTTGCATACTATAGGTTCATAGGTAGGTAGTAAGCTAGTTGTACCTGTGGACCTAAGCCTAGCCATTCTCTCTTCCAAAGGTGAGAGAAAAACCTTGCACCATCTATTTGTGAGGTTAACACCTTAAACATTGTACCAACCTTCAACATTTTCTTATGACTTGTAGCCCTTATCTACTTTTTCTCTACTACTCTAAATATTGCTGTTTGAAAATCCTCATAATTTCATTTACAATTTGTTCCAGTGATTGGAAGAACATCATTTCCCATGGACCTGACACTATAAGCTTCATCCATGTACGGAAAGGACAGTGTCTCCCTTAACACTGTATGTAAACCTGACACTAGAATTCCATGTATCGCTAACATATTTCTTAACCCTGGCTCCAACCAACAAACTGCTTAAAGTAACAGTCCAAATGCTCATTCATACAGAGTGTGCAACCACCTTCCACTTCCAAACTGTTTCTGAGAAGGAAACTGAAAGATTATTACAGAACTTGAAGCCCTTCCCCTCTACCTTTACTATACTCCATCCTAACTTTCTTGGGATGGCAGTAGACAAAACTGCCAAATCACTAACTTATAAATTTTCACTTACCACAGGAATTGTTCCACCATCCCTGGAAATGCCATTATTATACCTTTCAATAAGGTATCTCAGCCCAAGACTCGAAAAGACTATCATACTATCTTCAATCGTTTCCCTCTTTCAAAACAAACAGCAACAATGTATTTATATCTGATAGACACCGACGCTTCAGAAATGCTTTTAGCACAACTATTGCTATACTGTCAGCATCTGGCCCTGTGATGGTCTCCTTACAGCCGTTGTTTTTGTGGACGTGATTCATGCCATTAAAAGCTTGAACACAAAATTCTCTTTGCTAAGCTACAAAAATTCTATTTGGGAGAAAATGTTATTGCCTTATTCCATAACTATCTTGAGAGCAAGACCTTCCACAGCTATCTTGAGAGCAGGACCTTCCATAGCTATCTTGAGAGCAACACCTTCCAAATTTAGTCCAGGGGCCTCAAGGGCCATTACTATTTCTTTATTCATTAATAATATCCCCAATGTCTTAGATGAACTTAACCTTCTCTGTGAAGATGATATTTTATTACTTCAGACAAACATATTTCTAAAAGTCCTGTAATTTTAGTTCCAGCAATTGTTTTCTGATCTCTGTCAATGGTATGAACAAAATAAACTCCAAATTAAACACATAAATACAATGTTATGCTTTTTTTCTCTTCTCACAGAGCATTTTGACTTCCTGTACTTACTATCTCAGACAGTCACCGACATATTATTCCTTTTGTAAATGAGTGCAAATAATCAGGCCTAACTGGTAACTCTACATTACGTTTTTCAACCACACTGATAATATCACAGTCCTCTTACAACTAAACCTCTACTATAAGATATCAGATCTGTTGTCTTCTACTACTCTACTGGCCAAGAATGTCCTACTCTGTAAAGTGAAATATTTTCTTCCTTTACACACTTTTCACTCTGATTCTAACAATGAATGACCTTCTAATGTAACTTACTAAATGACCTAAACTGGGTATCAGTTACTGAAAGGTCCACTTATCTTCTATGCGCCTAGGTATATAAAATTCTAAATGACAGTTACCGCCCCCTTCTGAAAAGAAAACTCCCAATCAGGGAGCAATCCTATTCCCAAAAGAATTCTCAGGATAAATTAATATAATTCAACTATCCACCATTTAAAAGTCAGTGGTGAAAGAGGCCAGCTCTCTAGAACAAACTATCAGCTGAAATAAGGCATTAAGATACTCCTAACACGTTTAAGAAGCTGTTTTCTGAGCACCTCTTCAAGTAAGTTGCTTGTAAATGCTTTAGGGATAATGATAATTCTTTAAAATGCTTAAATTTCTAAAAATGCTTATAGTTGTTCAACTGTTTTCCTCTGCCGTTTAACTCTTCTTACTCCTGGGCTCCCTTCTGAGTTTATATTCCTATCTCTGCAATTTCTGTTTTTTACTCACTTCCATATTGGAAATTCGTTTAAAGGCCAGCTTTGCCCTATACTGTCTGTGCTAGGAAGGCAATGACATGGTAATATGTGATTCAGAGAAATGATAGTGGCAATGAGGGAAGACCTCATTCTCTGCTAATTTGCATGTCTCTGAATCACAGTTACTATGGCAAATTGGCGTTCTCCAACACATTCATCCCCCCACACACACACACATGCAAGTACATATTCAAATACAAACAGAGACACACATATACCACAGTCCCCATTTCTGTCCCAATGAATTGTCTTCTAACCCATGGTTTCCCATCACCCCAACCACTGTAATAGTCTATGTGCCATTATTGTAGAATCTCTGGGGGTCTATTGATTCTCTCCTTACTTTGATCTCTGTAGTGATGTCAGTGCCATTAAGACACTTATGTAAATAGTCATCCCTGGTGTCTAGGGATTCCCCCTGCCCTGATTCATTTAGGAATATCAGTGCCATGAAAGCATTTAAGTGCATAGTTATTCCTGGTCCCTGGTGATTAGTGGCTCCTTCCATCCCCAATTCCACCACTGTTGTGGTAAGTATTTGAACAGTTCTTAATACCGCATTGTAGTGGTGTCAACCATGCTGATCTTAGGTGCCTTCCTGGAGGTGGTTCTGGAGGAGAGAACACATGACTAATTAACATGTGTATCTCCACTGGACTGTCTCAGTAGCATTCAGCACAGTTGTGAGGCAAGGCTTCCATGGTACTGTATGCTTAAATGCTATGGCACCATGCAACACTGTGTTAAGGTGGTTGCTGAACAGAGATATAATAATAAATGTTTTATGTTCTGTGAGTAAGATGCCACATATGTTCTTAATTATTAAAATCTTATCTTATTTTCAAACAAAACACAAACCCAGATATAAAATTGAAACTCGATTAATCCTAGACCTCAGCAATTTGGCCTTGTCAAAGGATGTTTCTGCCTCTTAAGCATCCCTAATTTCTTTGAAAAAGTAAGAAAGCAGTGGATAGTGATTGTGAGTATATACAACATATCTGAACCTGACCAAAACTTTTAACACTATTCCCCATACATGCATTATTTAAATACTTCTAAATCTGAGTATAAACCTTTGTGTTATGCAATGGATAGCTAACTGCTGGTTTGACAGAACGGATTTGATTAGAGTTACAGATGCCACTTCTGAAATAGCTATTATCAGCTTTTTACCACAGGACTAAGTGTTGCGTCATCTCCTATATGACATCTAGTTCTTAGACATTCAGCCACCACTCCTAACCGATGGTTATATAAGTTTGCAGACAGATGTAAATTGGGTGCTGTTATACGATCTTACACTGATTTCACAATTTCTTCAACATGTGTTAGACCATGGTAAGAATCAGTGCAAGCAAATTGGCCTCAAATTAAATGTGAAAAAAATGTTGCATATTTAATTTTTGTTAAACAAAAATTTTACAAACCATGTAGGTAACAAACTTCTCCACTCAGACACTGTCATATGAGACCTTGGCACTTTTTTATATCATCTTATTGTTCAACCATCAGTAGTTCAGCAAACCTTCCATCTGGCTCATCTAATTTGCAAGGCACCTCCTCTAGATCCAAACAAGTCTCACTTCCCCTTTGCTCATATCTCATCAGACCCATTATTGAATATAATGCACCTTTTGGTATGTATTTGTCATAACATATCAATCAACCTGAGTACTTCTTGAGTAATTATTAGTATAACTCTTACAGAGTATTCCATGCAGATCTTTGTCTAGCTTTTTTGATCCATGAAAGATCCAACTCGCTTTGACGTTCTATTCCTTCACAGAACAAAGGGTACCACAAATACCTTGTTAAGGGAACTATACCTTCATCAACACATAAAACTCATCAGCATGATAGATTCAAATCATAACCTTTCACCTATGTAACCGACTTCTACAACATATCAAATAGAGTATCACTCTTGCCACCTTCAAGGTAGACCTAGGTAATTGGAGAGGCAGGTTCAAATTCTTCCAGGTCTATCATGTCTTGCCCCTCTTCAGGATAAAGGAAACTTAGAATGTTTTGTTTTTTTTTTTTGGTTAGGCTTTTGGTGGACTGCTGATTTAACATCTAGTACATACCTATGAACCTAAGTAAGTTATTCTTACATATTATGTTAATACTCAGATTTTATCAACCCCTGTGAACAAAAAAAACACTAAGCTATTCTTTGTGCTACATTACAACCAACAAGTTAATTATCAAGGATATTAACATAGCTGCTGGTCATATTTTTTGTGTTATACTGAATGCATTTTCACCTCCTAAATCTCACTTTTCTCCTAAGAAGTTAGTATTTTTGTAGAAGTGCTCTCTCCTCAGATCTACTTCTGGTTGTATCCTTTTCCATGTTAATGGTCTCTAGTTGGGAAATACTGTTCTCTCTCTGAAAACTAAGCTAGCCTGTGAGATGAATTTCATAATGATTTCTGTAGTTTAGTGAGTCGCATCAATTCTCCTTAAATCTGAATGTTATTTTTTCACATCAGTTTTCCTACCTTCCAAAACTTTCTGGCTGAATGGCTACACAAAATTTCCTGTAAATATGTAAGTTGTGCTACCATTTCCTTAAGCATTAGTTATTTTTGAATAAAGCTAGTGTTAAATTGAGTTTACCCACTTTTAGAAAACCAACTTTAAGTAATGTGTACTTACATACATATAATAGTTACCCTTCACGTGTGAAGGAAAATGTTGTCAGAAAGCAATTGATAAGGTTATCTAAAATGGCATAACATGACAAGAAGTTTATTTATGAAGGTGAAATTCTGGACCAGGTGTTTATGGATAAAGAGTACACAGTAGTTAAGACAGACAAGACAATGGCTGAAATTAGTAATGAGCATGTGTCTAGGAACTGACCAGTTTTACTGGATTGTCAAAATATTGATTTTTAAGCATACAGAGCAGTTAGGTGATTATAGATATGCATTCAGTGTTGAATTTAATCTGGAAAGAGATGGTATTAAGAACATAATGTAAGACAAATGGAAGATACTAAGAGGGCATCCTGATATATTTCAAATGGTGAGTAAAAGTTCAGTACCTAGACATGCAGAATACTGTGGTAGTGCTCATTCTCTCTTACTGTTTGTAATCTGATGACTATATTGGATGTAACTCAGTATAATGCTTTATAGCTGCAGCACATTTAAAATAATTTCTGAATTTACTTTTTTAGGACGAACACTTTCAAATGTCTGGATATACATGGAGGAATGCCCATAAGAGGTACAGGCAGCCTGACTGTTCTGCTCTATACTTTTTACTGAGCTTAGCTACAGTTTAGTAAGGGGCTCCTAAAACATTAGCAAACTACAAAATCTGCTAACCTGCTACTATTGTTGCAATGGCTTCAATAATTTTAGTAAATACTGCACAACCTTGCCTTATTCAACAGCTGGCTCCTGAGCAACAAACTGTGTATGCAAAAATGGATTGGCTTCTGCTATTGCTACAGGTGGGTGGGAGTTACCTGGTGTTCTTGTCTTCCATGCCGATTCATCAGTAAACACCTTTATACTCAGATTTATACAACCTGATCTCCATGCACTTTTAATGACAAATAACTTAATTTTAAAGCTACAAGCCAACATATATGCCAAGTAACAGTAGGCAGCCATTACAACACCTCACTATCATTCTCCAACACCACCCACATAAACTTACTACCCTACAACTGAAATATGGTACACTTACACATATGTGACCCAACAACTACCAAGGAAAAATATAATACACCAACAACTTTTTCTTAAGAAAATATTTTTATTGCTGAGCACTTTCATCTATAATGTTGCAGGACTCCATCAAGATACAAACTTTACTGAAACCAGTTATTATTATAATCTAACGGAGCACATCTAGTCACAATGACATGATTAGTAACAAATCTCATGCATTTTAAAGGGCAAGAATCTGTGTAAACTGTTAACAAACGCAAAATATGCATAAATACAAATGTTAAATGCATACACCAAAACAATAACATTCTCTGAAGTTGTATAAAAATGTATGAATACATAAAATTATATTAAACCTGTTGCAATTTTTTTCATACATGCCTTTAACACACTAATCATATAAACTGATTCAGTATGACCTGGGGGAGGGAATAAGCTTTTACCATTAGTTGTCATCCGAGTTCTTTGTTCAATAACAACTTCTCCCAGTTGCCAGCATTACTGTATGTTCTTGTGCAAATTGCAAGTCTAAAATTCAAAGAATGTTTTCTGGGAATGATATGCACATACAAGTCATTGTCTGTTTCACCTCTTGTAATATCTCAACGATGTTCATAAATCCATTCTTATGGGAAATTCTGTTTCTCCTGTGTAGAAAGGTATGCATTTATTACATATGATAAAGTAAACAATTAAAGTGATCTCTAAAATGAAAGGGTTTATCCAAATGTGAGAAATGCATGGCTGGTGCACCATCAATTGTACACATTTAAATGTGCCTTTGGGATGATTAGATCAAACAACAGGTTTGGACTGAAACATACCTTTCGAATTCCTACCACTTTTGTAAGAAGATAATGGACCTGCTCCTACCTTATTAATGGCACCACTTTGTTACTTGAAAATATCCTCATTTTTCTTAACTACATTTTTAATAGCAATATCATCATTGGAAAATCTTAACACCATGTTTTTTTCACTCTGCTTATTTGTGGATGTGTTACGTTTATAATTCAAAGGGGGGTTATCACTTCTCAGAATGGGCCGAAAAATGATTCAGCTTTCACTGGTTACTTTATCAATAATCTCATCCAATATTCAACTTTAAAAAATACTTTAGTGATACTACCCTACATGATCATGGAGAAACATCTTTTCAAACTCCATCTCACTTCTTCTGATGTTTAACATAGAATCCAACGTTGGTCCTCCCACATATAAACGTGCTCCACAAAATTTACAGCAAAATAACACTAAGTTCTCCTTTTTTCATATTAAGAAATGCAAAAAGTAACAGAAGTAAATTATGCTTATCTACACCCATGTGGGTCAGTCTTGGCTCTAGTCTTCTCAATATGTTTGATACAGACATAGATAATGGGAACAAATATATTTTACAGTAGAAGATGGGAGGAATGCCTAAGAAAGTGTTGGGAAATCTGACTAAGTGGTTAGAAAGGTGACAGTGGAAGTTCGGTGCTGACATATGTGAAATATTGTACTTAGGACACAACGACTGAACTGTGAAGTTTCAGCTGGGGAATTGGACATGATGACAACTGAGAGAAAGTATTTGGAGTTGTTGATCACACCTGGAATAGTCAAAAAGGAGCAGAGTGGCAGGACAGTGGCAGAAAATAAACAGAATTCTGGGATTCATTCCCTAGATAATAGACATCAGAAGTGGAGAGGTGGGACTTTCAGTCTAGAGTACCATGAAAAGATCCTTAAATAAAATGTGCAGTTCTATAGACCATACAAGGAAAGGAATATCATGCTTGCAGAAGATGCGTACAGTGAAGTCACCAAAGTTGTTTATTAGATGGAGAGGAACATTATGATAAGAGAAAAGGGTAGCCAGATATAATCTAGCTAGGGAGACGAGAGTTCAGAGGGACATAATGTTTGAGCACAAATCAAGTCAGGGAGATCTGAAAGAGTTGTATTAAACAGGACTGATAGAGAAGGTGTAATATATGGAGGGATATATTCCTCAACTGCATCATTGTTGCATAAATAAACATGTATTTACTTATTGCATAATATTTACTCATTTTACCTGTAAGAAATGTCTGTTAGCTTTTATTTCAGTTGTCACCTTGTTAATGTATCTACTTCTGATTATTCAACATAATACTTGTATGTAAATTCTACTGCCTCTAGAACTGGTTCATAACTGAAAAGGGTCTTTTTGAACAGGTTATCTACCTAGTTAACCAAATGAATGACATAACTTCACCCCCCTTCACCCCCAAAAGGGTCCATAACAATACAAGAAAAGTTTAGTGTCCCGGAAATCACAGACACACAGGTGAAAACAGCACTTTCAAAAGCCAAAAGCACAGCATCAATGGGGCCAGATGGTGTCCCAGGCTGCATCTTGCATGAACTACAGAATGAACTAACCCCCCACCTAAACACACTGTTCAACCTCAGCCTATCCACAGGCTACGTGCCCATAGAATGCACACAGCAATGGTTATTCTGCTCCACAAAGGAGGGGCCACAATTGACCCTGGTACCTATCACCCCATAAGCCTGACTAGCCTGGTCTGCAAGGCTATGGAGTGCATCATCATGGAACACATTAAAAAAGACATTGGGAACCTCCAAACCCTTGACCTGACCAATTTCGGCTTTGTTAAGGGCAGATCATGCCTACTAAACCTGGTTGACTTCTTTGAGACAGTCACCAAGGCCATAGATGAGGGGAAGGTGGTTCACACAGCCTACCTTGACCTCGCCAAGGCTTTTGACACCATTCCCCACTCGGGAATTATAGAAAAACTCACCAGCCTAAACATAAACCCCTACATCACAAGATGGGTTGCCAACTGGCTTACAGACAGAACTCACACAGTAAGAATAGTGGGCTCCAGGTCTGACTCTAAACCAGTCACAAGTGGTGTCCCGCAAGGCTCGGTCCTGGGACCCCTACTGTTTGGCATATGCTTCTCAGAAGTACAGGCAAACACAGGAGGACTATGGCTAAAAAAGTTCACCAATGACTACAAACTGGGAGCCATAATTGACTCTCCAGCTGACATGGACAATCTCCAAAGGGCCTTACTGAGATGGACACCTGGTGTCAAAGTCATGGTCTCAAGCTAAATGCCAAAAAATGCATAGTCATCCCGATGGGAAAAACAAAACACCCATGAATTACCACATAGGTGGCAGCCCCCTTAGAACAGAAGAGGTAGTAAGAGATCTGGGGACCAAGGTAGATAGTAATCTCTCATTTGACAATCATATTGCCAAGGTAGTTAGGAAATCCTTCTATGTAGCCCATCTAATTACTAAAGGTTTTGCATCTTGAAATAAAGAGGTTATAGTGGCCCTCTATTCGTCACTCATCAGACCCATCATAGAGTACAATGCCCCATTTGGGATGTGCCTCACAAGACACTTCCAACAGCTGGAAAGACCACAAATGTACCTCACCAAGAGGATTACTGGCCTCAAACTTATGTCCTATGCAGCCCAACTGGAAAAATTCCTGCTGTACTCAGTGGCATATCACTTACAAAGAGGTGATCTCTGCCTGACTTACAAAGCCATGTCCAACTCAGAATTGATGGACATGCTCCACCTAAAGAAATCCAAGTCACTGCGAGCCACTCGCTCTAGTGAGCTAAACCTAACCACAACAATAAATAAAACATGCTGGAGGGATAGATTCCTGTCACAGAGACTCCCGATGCTTTGGAACAAAATTCCTAACTACATTAGGCAGAGCCCCCACTAACACTCTTCAAGAGAAACCTTGACGAGTGGATGGGTAACAGAAAATACACCCCCGGGATCACTTCATTGGCTCTTCTTGAAGAGGCTCCATTAATTAATCAACGGGGTGGCGAAAGCTGACACACTCTGGCTAGGCTTTTAAATGCCCTTGGGCAGATAGCCTAGTACCTCCCTATGAACCTATAACCAAAATAAAGAGTAATGCCTACCTGCCTTAAGTTGCTTACAGCATTGTACACTTCTTTCCGGAAGGAGAGTTAGAGACCTCTTGATATCTAAAAGCACACTCACAGAATTGGCGTTGTATATTGAGCATTTGGATGTGTAACCTAATATTGCATGGCATAGGGATGTGATGAAAAAGATTTGTTTTGTGTGCCTTTTTGTTTAGACGTGCAGGTGTATATGTTTTTAGACTGAAGAATTTTCCAGTTGTGTCCAACAAACATTATTTTATTGCAATGTAATTTGGCAGAAAATAAAATATTGTGTCCAGAAATTTAACTTATTCCTCATTACAAGAGGAATGATCAAGAAGAATAATAAGGTGCAGTGTGAAACTTGTGTGCATGCCAGTGTAGAAACATTGACAGTTTTTAATTTTGAATTTCAAGAAGAATAGTTAAATAGGGTGGTACAGTGGTGCAGTGGTTAGCATTGTTGCCTCACAGCAACAGGTTCTCTGGTTCATTTCTTGGCTGGGGTGCCTTCTATATGGAGTCTGCATGTCCTCCCCATGTTTGTGTGGATTTCCTCCAGGTCCTCTGGTTTCCTTCCACATTCTCAAGATATGCTGCAGGTGGATTGGACACGCTAATTTGGCCCTAGGTGTGTGTGTGTGTGTGTGTGTGTGTGCCTTCTGAAAAAGGATGGGTGCTTGGCTGGCAACTCAGCACCATATCAATTCTACCACCACTCATTCTGTGGACGTATGATCTGCTGTGGCAACCCCTAACAGGAGCAGGCAAAAGAAGAAGAAAAAGAACTGAAAGGAGAAGAAGAAGAATAGTAAAATATCAGCAATTATAGGAAACTTCAAGGAACATTGAGAATGCAGTAAAAAAAACATTTAATTTTTATGAGGGTACACCATAGAAGATGTATTCCTGATCCACAGAATTAAGCCAAAGATTTGGAATTTGGAGCATTGCATGGGTTATACATATGAAATGAAATATTGTGTGGTATAAGAAATGATCAAGAATGTTATTAAAAAGAGCAGGCCTAATCTTATCAAAAACCATGAACATATGCTCAGAATGTGAGACTGCAATTGTATAGATAGAGGAAGTCACTGCATAAATGAATAGGAGCAAAACAAAATGCATGTCAGTGGTATTGAAGATGAGAAAAAAGAGTCATGAGCTGCATAATACATATGATACAGTAGAAATTCAAGTCTAGCACATTTGTTGTGATTTTAAGCATTAGAGTAAGTGCCATGCATCTAGTCAATTTTGCAGAATTTGTAATAAAAGGAATAATTTTGCAAAATGAGCAAAATGAAGTCAAGTATATCCAAAAGCATTACTTGTTTATTAAAAAGTAACATGAAAATTAACAGTTTGTGCTATTAGTGTGAAAAGAGTTGATACTCTGATGTCTGAAAATAAAGTAGAAACACAAGTGAGATTGCAGGTTAGGTTAATGTCAAGAAATGCTGAGATTTAGCAAAAAAAAAATGACTGTAAGCCATACATAGGTATTGCCTATAATACATCAGAAATTACTCTAAAGTACTGGTAATAAATGGGACAATAATAAAGTCTATGTTTAAATAGTTAACAGATTCAGAGGTACCTGTAAAGGCATTCTATGAAATGTTTCTTCTTAGATATTAAAGAAACTTGTTCTCATAATATTTTATGTTGTTTAGTTTATGGGATGCATCTGTGCGAATTTGAAGAATGAATGTGATCCTGTACATATTCAAGAGCAGTCTTACAGTCATAAAGACATCTTGAAATTTATGCTGAGGGCACAGCAATACCATCTTTCACAAGTATGCTGATTTATTTACAGGCTTAGGAAATGTGCACAGGAAGATACTCCATATCACTGAACCACAATTTAATGTTAGTGATACATGCTGAAAAGAAAGAACCATTAGCTCTCATGGTTAGATGATTGCAGAAAATAAAGTAAATTAAAAGTTTAGGTATCATTAAAAAACAATCAGAAAATAGGAAATGGTGATTTTTTTTGGTTACTGTTTTAATGTATGGGAAAATACACATTGGCAAATATTATCAGTACTGTGTCAAAGTGGGACCAAATACACATGTTGAGAAAAAAATATTAGAAAGAACATTAAACTTTGCTTATAAATGAAGACTCATCGACCTTGTTAAAATGCCACTTTCTATTCAATACTAGATGATAACTAATAATTGTGAATGATAAGGCAGGATTAAGAAAGTTCCAGCTTGCATACTTCTAATATACCATTAGGGAGATGCAGATTTGTTGAAATACACTTGATATTTCATCAACAATAAAAGTATTCCAAAGAGCTTTTGTATTGACAATTGACAGCATATAAGGTATTTCAAACCTACTCAGTGATGTACTAATGAAGAGTCTGATACAACAAAGATATACAAGAGACTGAGGAAGGTATGGAACACACCAAAATAGCATAATTTCAAGTTATATAACAGCACGTATAAACTAAGAGCAACAAGTCAGAAATACATGTGAATGCTCTAACATTAGAGTGACTAATACCTAAGACAGAAAAAAATCAGAATAGTCACGTAAATTTCAAAATCAGAAAACAAACAGACATCATCAAGGTGTTTGGAAATGTTGTAGGCTCTTGCAGAGTTTGAATATTGTATGTCTTTGATAATTATGTTTTTATTAGAAAATTGTTAAGATAAAGATATTGCCTGGGAATAAAGTTTCTGAAACGTTCAAAATCTAGCTATAGGTGCATTGACATTAAAATACTGTCATGTGAATAAACCAGTTATATTGCAAACATATGCTAATCAATCAGAATACTATGGAATCTAGCGTCCTACAATTGACTAGCTGGATATGGAACAAGCACACTAACAGACAATATAGATATGCTTAAATAGAAAAGGTATTGCCACTAAGAAAATATCAGGAGTATATATTTCCATAAGAACTTGATTAAGGTGAGAGATAAAACATATAAGAAATGGAAAAGAGGTTGAACTGCAACTTTGAAAACTGAAATAATTAAGCTGGACAAGCAAATTAAACATAGTATGAGACAAGATCAAGAACAATTTGAAGAAAATGTATATAAAAATACTTAGCACAATAGGAAACTATTTTCTAGATACATAATATGTGGAAAGAGTAAAGATATACCAGTTAATAAACTGTGTGTAGATCCCAAAATTTATTCTCAGACTAAACAGATTATAAATATTTTTACAAAATCTTATGCAAAATATTTTAGCTCCACAAAGGGGTGATATATTGTTCTAGTGGCATCCAGGTAACTTCAGATACTAAAATCAATTAGATTATACTGCAAAAGAGTGATGCAAACTGGATTTAAACAAAGCACAGGGAGAAGGCAGACTTAGTAATAATAACCTGAGAACACTTTAGCAATACCTGATATTACCATTATACCTGTTATTTCCTAGGTCATATAAAAATGAGGAGATTCCTCAGGATTGGAGACATGTGATTATTAAACCTGCCTTTAACAGAAAAGGGAGTAGGACAAACCCAGAGTCATACAAACTTTTAAGTTATTTTTATGTTGTTGAAAAATAATGGAGAAGGTAATATTGGATAAATTATTGTCAGAAGTGAAACGTTTAGCCTTAAAAACTAAAGTCCAAATGGCATGAGCATCAAAGTAAATAGACAATGAGTTACTTTCTCATAATCCAGTTTGCTGAAACTGCTGTTTGATCACCTTTCTGTGAATAAACATGACATGGAGTCATACTATTCTATTGTAGTGAATAGCAAGGAGACAATTAACAATATGCATATCAGACTGCACTCTCTGTTGAAGACAGAGAAAAAATAGAAACAAGATTATTGAAGAATCAGACAAATGATTATGATCAGAAAGGAAAGTTTATATGCTGCAGCTGAAAGTGGATGAATTAAAAGACAGAAGTCAGTGATACAGTGTGCAATGTATTAGAGTCCTAGAGAGTATAAACACCAAAGAACTGCCAGAAATTATGGATAATCTCCCGAATTCATGAAGCTTGGTGCAAGGCCGGCATAAGGCTTGCGCCGGCCGTGCAGCGTATAACTGGCGTAGCATCGCCACATGCATAGTAATGACTGTGCGCTGCAACCACAACCACGTGTATAGGGCACATGCGCGAGTCCAGGGAGCCCAATTAGGATGCGCCCGTAGGCGTGGCCAAGCCGGCAGGCGATGAGCAACCTAAAGTGCTGACTCTCCCAGGCTGCCTGCAATAGTAACCGCACCAACCAGTGTCCGTGGATAATGAAACGTATGCAGAGTATGCAACATAGTGCCTGTCCACACAAAATGGAGAACCAAACATAAATCCACGACGTACAAAATGTTCCCGTCCAAGGAACAAAGGATACCTGGAATACCGTGTCCGTCACGCAATGCACTGTCAGCAGGCATACCCAGTGGAGGTGTACTGCATCATGTCAGCGCGCCGCAACTACACATGACTAGCCCCATGGGCATGGTCACCAGCAGTCCCACAGTGGTAGTGATAGTACACAGCTGGGCAGTCGTGGCCATATAACAACCAGAAAGAAACTAGATATCCCAAACACAGACAAACATGTGTATAGTAAAATGTGCTAGACACAGCAACGTAACCGTCACATACACATAGGATGGCATATGCCGAATCGGAATATCCAGAAGCAGAACCCATGCATGCAAATGTAATACACAACAACCCCGTCATAGCACGTAACCCACATCCATGTCCGAATGTCCACCCAATCCAGCTAGCAGCCTTGCGCAGCTGCACACCTACACACAGCGGGTATACCCCATATGTAGTAGGAAGTATTGTCCTAGGCAGTGACAGGCGTGCAAATATGTACCCCACATGTCAACATCCCATCCCAGGTACTGAAATCCAAATGGCTGCATGTGAATGTGTCGGCAGAATGTGTACATCCCGCGTGTGGTTATGGACCTGTCGAAACCCCATAGGTGTTTACACGCCACAGTGTCCATAACTGTACACATCTGGACAAAGCAGTATGTGCAGCCACGGTACCGATGATTAGCTATGCAGACATGTCAAACACAATACACAGGGCGGAACAGCTGTCCACCAAGCAGGTCACCCCAGCAGGGTTGCCACATGCACAGATTGTCAAGGTGGGACATCACTCGTAGATATGTGTGGTTCCGTATGGTAAAACACCCACAGCCAATGCAAATGATAGAATAACACGTATATGCCAGGATGAATGGTTATGTCATAGCATGTGAATAGCTTAAGCTATCCAACATAATAGTCATGTGTACCAGATACAAAATGCCTGTAACACGCAAGTAGTAATGCAGGAAGACATACACGACTGTGTTAATATCACAGGACATATGGCACGTGTCAAGTGTCGACGCAGGACACAAATGTCCATAATGTGGCCCCCTGCAAAGAGGAACAAGTGCCAACCCCACCCCCCACTGACGTATCGGCAGTATAAATACAACCCAATCACACACCAACACCACCGTCCAACCCATGATAGCAACAAAGGCCGGACAAAGACCAACACGATGCGTGCACAAATAGGGACACATGTAATCGGTGCTCTGACAACCTTCCACAGGCCACCGAATAATAGTATGTACATACGCATGTAATGCTGTGAAGGATGTGTGGTAGTCCCCAGTATCACAGAGGTAGGTACACAGATACACTGTAACCAACCGTCACATATGTGCACTGTACACAGCATACCTGCAGGTAATACATAGTTCAGTCATGTGCCACATAAATATCCATGTATGAATGAGGACAGGGGATAGACAAGTGTGAATGGGAAAAACGCAGAACATGGCATATGTATGATAACCGGCACCACCCACAGCATTGTATGCCAATAGCAGAAGCTATTGTTGGTTGTCCAAACACCCGTGTCTGTAAACACGGAATGAATATCATAGCAATAACCCACGCCTGGGTGTGGGTAATGCTGGATATACCCACGGCAGATGTGGTGCGGTCCCGAGGGACCAAACAAAGGCAACCGTGGGTAAAGACAGCAGTACCCACACCCAGACGTGGGTTATTGCTATTATGCCATATCATCTAGGAAAATAAACTATTAATCCCCAGACTTAATGGCACAGCATAATGCCTGTCGGCAGCCCATCCGGAGATGTCTGGCATCCGCGGCGGTGCTGACGTACTGCGCGAGATGTCCGTTGCTAATGTCGAAACTGTCTCGCTATGTAAAACCCAGGTAACATAGCAAATCAATACAAAACAGCAACGGAGAGCTCGCTGTCCCCGTTGCTTTGTTGTACAACCTGTCCCGCTATGTTAAATGTGTGTAGCAGAGCGAGACTGCCCCAAAGTAAGCAACGGACATCTCCGTGGCTCAGTTAAAGCTGTCACACTATGTTAAACCCATGTAACATAGCGAGACAGGTTATAAATACTGAGGTATACTAATGGAAATAGGTCCGGGCGACCGGACCGTGTGCCATTACTATAACCCGATCTACAACGGGCACGCTGGCCAATCAGCGTGCACGGTTAGGAATAATGGGGGGGGTTATGGTATAATAGACATGGACAAACCATGCCCATGTGCCTCGTCTGACATTCGTACATGGTCAGGGCAGTTCTGTACACTAGGCGGACAAGACCAAACCCAGAGCACCACAGGAACACCCTGACAATCAAAGACCTGTATGCGTTGGGGCTATAAGCCCCTGTGATCTGAATATCCCTGCGGTCACGCCATATGCATCCTGGGTCAAGAGCAGTAGGGAATAGGGAATGTGTAACATGTAGTACCGCACTTTTCCCAGCAGGAGAATGGAAGCCTGTGACGTAAGTGAGTGCGGGGGGGTATGTTAATGTAGCTATGTACCATGGGTATGCATATAAATGAGACAGAACAGCAAACGTGTAGTAGTCACATCAACCGGCCAACGTGAATGCAGTCCTGTTTGAATTACGCCTATAGAACATATAAATGTGAACGTGTAAGTAATGCGTCTATGCCGCAAAGACAGTTACATGTGTAAAGGTGAAAGTGTGTTCCGCACACGTCCGTTAACTGGATCAGAGATATGTTACTGGAACAGTCACAACCAATACAGGCCACGTAAGCACACAGACTCAGTAAACATATGTAACCCAGAATACGGATATGCATGTGCGCCTGCGCATAACCCACAATGAGGAAATGCAAGTGCGCCTGTGCGTGTGTGATCCGCTCACAGCAGGGTAACGTAATGCTGTGTCCTCCACGTTAGTTATACATGTCTCAAAACTGTCAGCCTCTGAAAGTATGGAACCGGACAATGCCATGCAAAGTACTGGTAGAAATAGTGAGAAACACATGATATGTGATAAGACAAACATAGAAAGTGGATAGAATAACGGGTGTGTTAGTAGCAGGGATTGACGAAGGGTATGCATCTGTAACCCGACCTACTTGTCAGAAGGTGCCACCGTAAGTTTATGTAAGTTTTATGTTGGTTTACATTTGTTGGCCGGGCTAGTCTAGCTGGATATATGTCCAGTCTCAGTAGAGGCCCAGGGAGAAATGCTCCACACACAATAATAGCACAATATACCAAAGTAGTCATATATGTAAACAAAAATGAACAACAATAGAAAGTGTCCAAAAAGGACTGGTTACATAAAGATTCCAGAAGACAAAGAAATATACATAGTCAGTTGAAGCACGTCATAATTATAGAATCAAGTCTCTATAGAATCAAGTAAGTCTCACATGAAATGCCAGCAAATTGCCAGATAGACACAGGTCAATGTAACACACACCTAAGATAAAGGGCCAACCATCCGTACACTCTGCCAGTACCTGTACAGTGGAAAGGTACGGTATGGTTATAGATGTGTGTACACAGGTAATCCACAGACAGTAACAAAGCAAGGTATGAAACGAGGGGTTCACATGTTTATATGTACACACAACAGACCTACGTCCCGTATATATGACACATGGATATAAATATGCCAAGTAATAGATAATATGGGTAGTCAAACAGACATCCACGAATGGGGAACATACAGCAGCAGTCAAAACCACTGGCCAGAAAGTGACAGTCCAGCAAGTTCTACACTTTACACATGCACACTGGTGTCCATTGTAGGACTCCAAAAATTGATCCATTCGCAGCACCAGCTACGATCGACGCAAATGAAGTGACAGCCGCAACTACGGAACAGCTATACATGCACTAAAACTGGGTTCAAGGGTGATGACAGATGTGTCCATGAAATGCAGGACATATGAACAGATATCCCCAGAGTGGCGAGTCCATAGAAGTGCGTCCACATCCCAGTACCGCACACATTAACCATGTGTAATGTGTACCGTAGCGGGTTGCAGGCATGGGAACCTGGGTATGCAGAAATGGGCCTAGGTGTTTGGCAGAGAATCTGTAGGCCCGTCCCGTGGGAGGGATGTGGGTATAGCACATTCCTTAATCCCCACTAATGGTGCAAAGCATCTGTCGGATAATGAGGAAAGCAGGTTTGAAATATGTACAGCCCTATATCAGTGTCCTGTAGGCGATTCCCATGGATGGACATGCGTACGACCAAGATGGCACCCATAACTGGAAATCTGTCAGAATAACACAGCTGCAGTAAGGCATAGCACAGGAAATACAGATAGGGACTACATTAGAAATACCCCATACAAAGTCAGACCATTGTGCGAATACTGGCGTAGCCATGAATACGGATGTTATGAGTGTCACTAATCATGCAATGGAAATAGCGCTCCCTATCACCCACCGCACAGTCCGGAATGCCTAGGCAGCAATCAGCTAGGAAGGCACAGCACTATGCGAAACGTAACAAGGGCAATGGCCGAACGTCAGGGCGTGTACACATAATGACAACAGGTCAAGGGTATGAAGGAGCAACCCTGTCCAGAATACATGTACTGAACCGGTGATACTAGGCAGACAGGTGGGAAGAAAGACAGCAGGACAAATGTGCAAACATGTATATGTCCTACCCCGGTAATTGTGAATGACAACGTATGCCCCGCGAAGGTCAATGTGGAAGGTAATCAGACACAAAGGTGAAGTGTCCCCCAGGGTGCCATGAAGTGTCAACATAACAATTACCAGGCCCCCATAGTCGTACGTGAGCCCCGCCACTGACGGAAAGCGCAAATATGATGCACACATATGGTACAGGAAAGAACAATTAGTGTGGATAAGCAGATGTAGACCTGTGTGAGGAATACAACTGTCTGCGTGGGTGTGTCGTGCAAATACAAAGTAATGTCATGTGGTCTGTCATGCCGCCATACACTGTGTGTGTATTGTAATCAGACAGTAGGTAAGTTGTATTAGACACATACCCTGCAACTGCACAGATGTATGCAGACTGTGTAGAAGTCTGCCTCATATGTTCGCTGTGTTCCACGTAATAGTAACAGTCCGGCGCCCTCATGATAACTGACGACAGGAAACAACGACAAACATGCGAGGAAGACACCAAATCAGACAGAAATGCCACACGCATGCATAACATATCACTGTGCCCACCATCAATGTTTCTAAGAGCAACATGTCATGACTGGCCCTGAGTGTCCCACTATCACATAAGGCCGTGTCCAGATATACGCTCCCTGAGGTGGAGTGTTATGAACAGACACAGATACATGTGTGTGGAAACACTATTATCCACTGCAAGACGATGGAATGTGCTGCTGTAGGAGGGGCAGTACTGTCCGCAGGTATGTGCTGAAATGCACATGAAACAGCTGTCTACATGGATAACCCATAGTGGCGACACCTGCACAGATGATTATAGTGGGACATACACACGACCATGCACACAGCTCAGATAGACACACACACACCATAAACAGGCAATGATACACAAGGTCTATGGCATGTACGAGTACAGTGACAGTACAGCAAGGATAGCTGTCTGCCAAGATATACAGCAGATGTCTCTAGGGTGTGTAACACCTCCTGGAACATGGACGTTGCATGGACAATGTTTGGATATGCATCGTACCACATTTCTATGTGTCAGCAGTGCAAATATGCGATACATGGGACAGACAGCTGTCCATGCAAGAGCAGCGCTATGGACATAACATATGTATGTATATATACATCGAGAGAGATACAGACACATGTGGCAAGGCCAGTAGTGGAGCCTACACATCACTACCCTATCACACTACAGCAGGACACACGTGGAGAACACTCTACGGAGGTCGCTAACCACAGCAGGCACACAGGCAGTCCACTAGCTTCGTCTCAACGTCTGCAAACACAGAGATGTCAGCAGGATATATGTGTGCTGCGGAGCGTCTAAAACCATAACCTACGAACCCATGCGGCTGGGAGCATAGACACACACAAACACACACACACACAGCTGGCAGGCATGGGAATTGACCTTACTCCTACCTACCCAACCGCACGACAGTATGACACAGGTACGGAACGCGCTACTCGGAGCACTGAACACAGCACTGTCAGAGGCATACGTCTAGGTGGGTGACATCATCCGCAAAGGAATAGACGCCGATAGCAAATGTATGTGTTGTGAAGTGTCTAAAAGCATGACTGTCTCCAGAGGCAGCTGGAAACACACACACACACGGGGAAGGGCTGGGAGTTGAACCTACACCTACCTACATGAACACACTACAGCATGATGCATTTACAGAATGCGCTACCGAGATTACTGAGCACAGCACTGTCAGAGGCATACTTCTAGGCGGGTGACATCATCCGCAAAGGAATAGACGCTGATAGCCAAGGTATGTGTTGTGAAGCGTCTAAAAGCATTACTGTCTCCAGAGGCAGCTGGAAACACACACACACACACACACACACACACACGGGGAAGGGCCGGAAGTTGAACCTATGCCTACCTACATGAACACACTACAGCATGATGCATTTACAGAACGCGCTACCGAGATTACTGAGCACAGCACTGTCAGAGGCATACTTCTAGGCGGGTGACATCATCCGCAAAGGAATAGACGCTGATAGCCAAGGTATGTGTTGTGAAGCATCTAAAAGCATTACTGTCTCCAGAGGCAGCTGGAAACACACACACACACACACACACACACACGGGGAAGGGCCAGGAGTTGAACCTATGCCTACCTACATGAACACACTACAGCATGATGCATTTACAGAACGCGCTACCGAGATTACTGAGCACAGCACTGTCAGAGGCATACTTCTAGGCGGGTGACATCATCCGCAAAGGAATAGATGCTGATAGCCAATGTACGTGTTGTGAAGCATCTAAAAGCATTACTGTCTCCAGAGGCAGCTGGAAACACACACACACACACACACACACACACACACATGGGAAGGGCCGGGAGTTGAACCTACGCCTACCTACATGAACACACTACAGCATGATGCATTTACAGAATGCGCTACTGAGATTACTGAGCACAGCACTGTCAGAGGCATACTTCTAGGCGGGTGACATCATCCGCAAAGGAATAGACGCTGATAGCCAATGTACGTGCTATGAAGCATCTAAAAGCATTACTGTCTCGAGAAGCAGCTGGAAACCCACACACACGGGGAAGGGCAGGAAGTTGAACCTATGCCTACCTACATGAACACACTACAGACTGATGCATTTACAGAACGCGCTACCGAGATTACTGAGCACAGCACTGTCAGAGGCATACTTCTAGGCGGGTGACATCATCCGCAAAGGAATAGACGCTGATAGCCAATGTACGTGTTGTGAAGCATCTAAAAGCATTACTGTCTCCAGAGGCAGCTGGAAACACACACACACACACACATGGGAAAGGGCAGGAAGTTGAACCTATGCCTACCTACATGAACACACTACAGCATGATGCATTTACAGAACGCGCTACCGAGATTACTGAGCACAGCACTGTCAGAGGCATACTTCTAGGCGGGTGACATCATCCGCAAAGGAATAGACGCTGATAGCCAATGTACGTGTTGTGAAGCATCTAAAAGCATTACTGTCTCCAGAGGCAGCTGGAAACACACACACACACACACACGGAGGAGGTTCTGGAGTTGAACCTACGCCTACCTACATGAACACACTACAGCATGATGCATTTACAGAATGTGCTACCGAGATTACTGAGCACAGCACTGTCAGAGGCATACTTCTAGGCGGGTGACATCATCCGCAAAGGAATAGATGCTGATAGCCAATGTACGTGTTGTGAAGCATCTAAAAGCATTACTGTCTCCAGAGGCAGCTGGAAACACACACACACACACACACACAGGGAAAGGCCAGGAGTTGAACCTATGCCTACCTACATGAACACACTACAGCATGATGCATTTACAGAATGCGCTACCGAGATTACTGAGCACAGCACTGTCAGAGGCATACTTCTAGGCGGGTGACATCATCCGCAAAGGAATAGACGCTGATAGCCAATGTACGTGTTGTGAAGCATCTAAAAGCATTACTGTCTCCAGAGGCAGCTGGAAACACACACACACAGACATGGGGAAGGGCCGGAAGTTGAACCTACGCCTACCTACATGAACACACTACAGCATGATGCATTTACAGAATGCGCTACCGAGATTACTGAGCACAGCACTGTCAGAGGCATACTTCTAGGCGGGTGACATCATCCGCAAAGGAATAGACGCTGATAGCCAATGTACGTGTTGTGAAGCGTCTAAAAGCATTACTGTCTCCAGAGGCAGCTGGAAACACACACACACACACACACACACACACATGGTGGAGGGCCGGGAGTTGAACCTATGCCTACCTACATGAACACACTACAGCATGATGCATTTACAAAACGCGCTACCGAGATTACTGAGCACAGCACTGTCAGAGGCATACTTCTAGGCGGGTGACATCATCCGCAAAGGAATAGACGCTGATAGCCAATGTACGTGTTGTGAAGCGTCTAAAAGCATTACTGTCTCCAGAGGCAGCTGGAAACACACACACACACACAGGGAAGGGCCAGGAGTTGAACCTATGCCTACCTACATGAACACACTACAGCATGATGCATTTACAGAACGCGCTACCGAGATTACTGAGCACAGCACTGTCAGAGGCATACTTCTAGGCGGGTGACATCATCCGCAAAGGAATAGACGCTGATAGCCAATGTATGTGTTGTGAAGCGTCTAAAAGCATTACTGTCTCCAGAGGCAGCTGGAAACACACACACACACACACACACACACACACAGGGAAGGGCCGGGAGTTGAACCTACGCCTACCTACATGAACACACTACAGCATGATGCATTTACAGAATGCGCTACCGAGATTACTGAGCACAGCACTGTCAGAGGCATACTTCTAGGCGGGTGACATCATCCGCAAAGGAATAGACGCTGATAGCCAATGTACGTGTTGTGAAGCGTCTAAAAGCATTACTGTCTCCAGAGGCAGCTGGAAACACACACACACACACACACACGGGGAAGGGCTGGGAGTTGAACCTATGCCTACCTACATGAACACACTACAGCATGATGCATTTACAGAACGCGCTACCGAGATTACTGAGCACAGCACTGTCAGAGGCATACTTCTAGGCGGGTGACATCATCCGCAAAGGAATAGACGCTGATAGCCAATGTACGTGTTGTGAAGCGTCTAAAAGCATTACTGTCTCCAGAGGCAGCTGGAAACACACACACACACACACAGTGGAGGGCCAGGAGTTGAACCTATGCCTACCTACATGAACACACTACAGCATGATGCATTTACAGAATGCGCTACCGAGATTACTGAGCACAGCACTGTCAGAGGCATACTTCTAGGCGGGTGACATCATCCGCAAAGGAATAGACGCTGATAGCCAATGTACGTGTTGTGAAGCGTCTAAAAGCATTACTGTCTCCAGAGGCAGCTGGAAACACACACACACACACACGGGGAAGGGCCGGAGTTGAACCTACGCCTACCTACATGAACACACTACAGCATGATGCATTTACAGAATGCGCTACCGAGATTACTGAGCACAGCACTGTCAGAGGCATACTTCTAGGCGGGTGACATCATCCACAAAGGAATAGACGCTGATAGCCAAGGTATGTGTTGTGAAGCGTCTAAAAGCATTACTGTCTCCAGAGGCAGCTGGAAACACACACACACACGGGGAAGGGCCAGGAGTTGAACCTATGCCTACCTACATGAACACACTACAGCATGATGCATTTACAGAACGCGCTACCGAGATTACTGAGCACAGCACTGTCAGAGGCATACTTCTAGGTGGGTGACATCATCCACAAAGGAATAGACGCTGATAGCCAATGTACGTGTTGTGAAGCATCTAAAAGCATTACTGTCTCCAGAGGCAGCTGGAAACACACACACACACACACGGGGAAGGGCCGGGAGTTGAACCTACGCCTACCTACATGAACACACTACAGCATGATGCATTTACAGAATGCGCTACCGAGATTACTGAGCACAGCACTGTCAGAGGCATACTTCTAGGCGGGTGACATCATCCGCAAAGGAATAGACGCTGATAGCCAAGGTATGTGTTGTGAAGCATCTAAAAGCATTACTGTCTCCAGAGGCAGCTGGAAACACACACACACACACACACACGGGGAAGGGCCAGGAGTTGAACCTACACCTACCTACATGAACACACT
Source organism: Protopterus annectens (assembly GCF_019279795.1). NCBI lineage: Eukaryota > Metazoa > Chordata > Ceratodontiformes > Protopteridae > Protopterus > Protopterus annectens. The sequence goes on from NC_056737.1 coordinate 1,281,203,654, forward strand.
ACAGCATGATGCATTTACAGAACGCGCTACCGAGATTACTGAGCACAGCACTGTCAGAGGCATACTTCTAGGCGGGTGACATCATCCGCAAAGGAATAGATGCTGATAGCCAATGTACGTGTTGTGAAGCGTCTAAAAGCATTACTGTCTCCAGAGGCAGCTGGAAACACACACACACACACACACACACACACACACGGGAAGGGCAGGAAGTTGAACCTATGCCTACCTACATGAACACACTACAGCATGATGCATTTACAGAACGCGCTACCGAGATTACTGAGCACAGCACTGTCAGAGGCATACTTCTAGGCGGGTGACATCATCCACAAAGGAATAGACGCTGATAGCCAATGTACGTGTTGTGAAGCGTCTAAAAGCATTACTGTCTCCAGAGGCAGCTGGAAACACACACACACACACACACACGGGGAAGGGCTGGGAGTTGAACCTATGCCTACCTACATGAACACACTACAGCATGATGCATTTACAGAACGCGCTACCGAGATTACTGAGCACAGCACTGTCAGAGGCATACTTCTAGGTGGGTGACATCATCCGCAAAGGAATAGATGCTGATAGCCAATGTATGTGTTGTGAAGCATCTAAAAGCATTACTGTCTCCAGAGGCAGCTGGAAACACACACACACACACACACGGGGAAGGGCCGGGGGTTGAACCTATACCTACCTACATGGACACACTACAGCATGATGCATCTACAGAATGCGCTACCGAGATTACTGAGCACAGCACTGTCAAGAGGCATACTCCTAGGTGGGTGATATCATCTGCAGAGGCAAGGCAGCCGATAGGGAATGAAGACAGGGTGAGCAGTCACACAGCATGTTACTATCCCAAGGTGGGTGTACAGTAACACGGCAGTGCTGCACTTGGGAATACTAACTATCTACGGAGTACAACATCACGACATGGATACGGGATGCACCACAGACAGTACACCCTTTGAGAGAGCAACCGGCATGCATGATGTAGGCATCCATCGTGGCATAGCAACTACATATAACTTGCTTGGACGGCCACCATGGCTATGCAGGATGTCATTGGCCATGGCTACACGCCTAGTATCAGACGTCGGTGCCGAATGTACTGTGTCTCCATGCATAGCGTACTGGGCATGCTCACACACTTAGCGGTCGCAAAGGGGAAACATACATGCACACGGGGTATACTCACAGAAGGGCGCAGTGTGCACTGAACTGTGTGTCCATCTACACAACTGCTTACTGGGCATGCTCACACACTTAGCATTTGCAGAGTGCAGACATGCATACACATGGAGTGTGATCATGACAGGGCAGAGTGTGGAATGTCGTGTGTGTCCACCTACACAACAGCAAACCGGGCATGCTCACACACTTAGCGGTTGCAAAGGGGGAACATACATGCACATGGGGTATAATCACAGATGGGCGCAGTGTGCACTGTACTGTGTGTCCATCTACACAACTGCTTACTGGGCGTGCTCACACACTTAGCATTTGCAGAGTGCAGACATGCATACACATGGAGTTGAATCATGAAAGGGCAGTGTGTGGAACGTCGTGTGTGTCCACCTACACAACAGCAAACCGGGCAGGCTCACACACTTAGCATTTGCTACGCGCCGTCCGGCATGCAGACGGAGTGTACACACCACAGGTCACGGTCAGGTAAACCCGTCCACATGCACAGGGTGGTCACACATGCAGTTACTCGTACACACACAGATGACATCACAGGCATCACGGGTGCAGGTCAAACATGTACACACTGCAGTGAACACTGTACCTGCCATGCCAGCACCATGTCATCGGTGCAGCAGTATGCCTCATGGTCCAACAACAGCATGTGACATATGTCCACAGGTCTGTATAGCGGTGTACACCAGTCGTGCAGAGTACACATGTACTAACAATGATCCAACATGTGTGATGTAGTCCGCCCATATCAGTATACATGGACAGGTCGGCTCCACACATACCACGGCCCTGACACAGCTATGACACATGACTGCTGCTGTACCAGAGTGAACCAATGTCCGGATATGTCATACATGTGATTGTCTGGCTGTGTGCATGGACTGCACACACGACACATACGAAGCCTGTGATGTACCACATGCATAACACTGGCATACGTGGTGCTACACACACGAATGGAAGGTGGACACATGTCTGTGGTATGCTCCCACTACAGGGTGTAGCGGTGTTGACTGGGACACATACCCTTGTACTGTTTGCCTGTGACAGCTGTGATACCATACCACAGTCCATGTTTTATGTATGTCAACACACATGTCAAAACGTAGCAATGCATACACACATGGCAACAGGGGACACATGTGACACATGTACTGTGCATGGCGCAGCCATGCATGAGCAGTGTCCGATGTCCATAACATAGTTGCAACACCCTACCACATGCGTACCCATCATAGGGGCCATCATATGGTGGCATAAGAACAGCACATATGGAGGTATGTGTGTACATCATGTGTTTAAACACCTGTCTACATGCATGTGTGCAGGTGGTGGCTCACAGGTGTGTCACACACCATCCTACCCTGCCATGTGCATACAGTATGCTATGTCGCTGTTACATGACAGTGCTGCCATAATGCATACCCAGTGGTCAGGTGTCATCGACTGTATGTCACATGGCTACTGTAACACCTACCACCTCCCAAGTGCATATATCGGCACATCTGCCGGATACAGTGTTGGTATGCATAATGCACTACATACCGCTGCATGCCTGCACATGTCTCATATGGCGGGTGTGGCATTCCCAGCACCGACATGTGTGCATGAATGTGTGCCCATGTATGCCACATATCGGGGGGACTATGTCCCATGTGCCACACATCCCTGTACACCATAGTAGAGATCTGTACATACCTCAGTGTGGGGTGCATGGATGTGGATGGTGCAGTACATGCAACACGTCGTCTCTCCATGTATACATGTGTGGTCACCACCATGTGTGTGTGTCAACATGTTTGTATGTCTGCTGCCTGGTGTGAGGGTGTATGCAGATATACTGTTGTGAATGGACACTAACCACACAGGGTGACCATCCCGTACTGGTGCTGCATTGCACAACCCTGTCGATGCCATAGGTGTGAGCCATACTGGCCACCTGTGCAAGTCCACCCCCTGTGACATGGCGTGTGGGTGCATTGTATTGTGAGGGTGCTGACCACACAGGCAGGTGTCCCCATCTGCACACTATGGGGTGTGCGCCATAGTGGTGTACACCCCACGATTGTGGCCATATACCTGTACTGGTACAGGGTCCTACTGCTGCACAGCGTGCACCACAGCTGACAGGTGACACCTGAAGTCAGTGGCCAGCACACTGTGTATGACACCTGCACCATGTCACCATACCTGTACTGTGTCCTGCCATGTATGTGACGTCTCTGTCCACTGTAGCCTGTGGCACCGACCACATGCGTCAGGTGCAGTATATGTGCGGACATGTGTGTCATGTACTGTGTAAACAACGTTAGACTATTTCTGGCTCCGTACGTTCTGCTCTTTAAGTTTTCCCTTAGAACTTCTCTACTTGCAATCTAAACAGTCTATTCTCTATCACAAAAGCTCAGCACTTGCTCCTAAAGCATTTTTATATAGGTAAAGTACTTATATACTAAACAAAGTACTACATTAGCCTAGAATCCCCTTGTGTACCCATTTCCCTATAGGTCCCTTCTGACTCAGTTACACAGCAAACATTTTCACTTTTTCTAGCATGTCGAAGGGTCATCTGCTAGCGTCCTCTCCTGTTCAGCTGGTGAATCTGGGCATCCTGAGGCAATGTTACAATTGTCCCATGTACACAGACAACCCACTCCTTCTCCCACAAAACACAAATACATGTGAGAGATGCAACTATATAGCCAAACTGGAGGCTGAGCTCTCTCAACTCAGGACTGGCAAGACCAGACAGGAGGAGAAGGACACCATGCACACCACAAACCCAGTTTCACATAGAACTATCACAACTGCAAAACAAACACATAAACACACAAAGACATACTCGGAGGCACTGATCAAACATATACCAAAACTACAGAGGCCTCCAAAGCAGACACCCAAGCAACTGCCACCTCAAGACATAAGACATGCAACACATAGTTCTCAAAGTCAGTGTGCTAAACAGTCACAGCCCTTAAGGCCAAACACAATGCCAGACACACTTGTTATAGGTGATGCCATAGTCAGACACACTGACGTCCCACCCACCAGACTGAACAAGGAAATGATCACAGTAGGCTGCCTGTCGGGCGCTAGAATCCGCCACATAACACAAGCACTCAGGTCACTCACTCCGCAGCATGTACAAGTATGACACAGTCATTGTCCATGCCGGTGTGAACGACCTGAGACGTACCTCCCTGGACTACATGAAAAGAGACATAGAGGGGCTCTCAGATTATGTAGCCCAGGCCGGTATGACCCTGACCCTGAGCAGTATCCTACCCTCACCAAGAATGATGCCACAATACAGAGACAAAATGATCAGCTTTAATAATTGGCTTAATTACTGGTGTCAGTCTAAGGGGGTCCAATGTCTGTTTGCCTGGGATGACATGCTTGACAAGCCACGCTGCTTCACAAGGGACAGCTTGCACCTGTCACCCCTGGGCTTCCGGATATTGGCAAAGGCTCCTGCCACCCCCATAGTGCCTTTTTTAGGCAAGGCTCAAATGATAAACCTACCGCCCTAGAAAACAAAACTGGTAAAAAACTAAGGGTAATACTGCTCAATGCCAGAAGTCTAAACCTCAAGATGCATGCCCTCAAAGCCCTCCTCAGTATGGAGAACATCGATGTCTGTGCTGTGACTGAAACCTGGTTCAAGGCTCCTGAGAGCACCCCAGCACTATCAGGTTATACCTCATATCATGCGTTCCGGCCCCAAATCCGGACTGAACCACAAAAGGAGGGGGAGTCTCCATATGCATAAAGGATACCCACACCTCCAGGTTAGTGGCAATGCATGAAGCATTGGAGACCATCCAGGTGCAATTAACCATAGGTAAAACTGCCCTACAGTTTGTAGCATGCTACAGACCACCCTCTCAAACTCAGGATACCCACACAGCCTTCCTGAAGACAATGGAGAGTATGAATGTCTCTCCAAACACCATCATATTGGGTGACATCAACTACCCAAACATAGACTGGGAACATTACTCAAGCCCCAACACCCTAGCCCAAAGGTTCCTGGAGTTCATACACTCAAATGCTATGGAACAACTAGTCACCATACCCACAAGAGGAGGAACTATACTAGACCTGATCATCACACATGGGGACGAAATGCTCCACACCGGATGTATATCCCTCATCGGTGAGATCAGACCATAAATTAATCTCACTGGAGATCCACATCCCACCCCCAACCCCAGCAAAGGAGACCACAGTGAAGAACTTCTCAAAAGCAAACTTCACACTTCTTAAGACTGGAGTGGTATCCTTCAAGGCCCCCGAGCCAGTGGAAAACACAACCCACGCTGCTGAAACCCTTACAAATGCCTTCTACGAGCACCTCCAGGAATGTATGGATCAAGCAATCCCTAATAACATCAGGACCCTTTCCACCAAAGGCAGGCACACGGTCTGGTGGACCCCAGCCATAAACAAACTCTACAACAAGAGGAGAAAGCTACTACATGACAGAGCAAAATCCCTAAAAGGGAAGGCATCTCTGATCAATACTAGCAGTAAAATACGATCACTCATAAAATCATCCAAGGCCACCTGTGAGAGAGGACTCGCAAAAGACACAAAAGACAACCATAAGGCCTTCTTTAGCTATGGTAGAAACATGGGTGGAAGCTCACAGTTATGCTCGGAATTAGTCCAAAATGATATAATGATCACTGAACCCACAGACATTGCCAACATACTGGCAGACAGGTTCAGTGCAAATTTCTCCCCTCCCTCCCTGCCCCCCAAGAGGAGAAATATCTGTCCAACCAGAGTCTAGCCTCCCAAACATCTCAGATGCCCAGGTGAGAGCTGCTCTCTCTAAAGCAGAAAACACAGCATCAATGGGACTGGATGGTGTCCCCGGCTGTGTGCTACATGACCTCAATGAGGACCTAAACCCGCACATAAGGCTGCTGTTTAATCTTAGCCTTACTACAGGATACGTACCCAAAGAATGGCGTATGGCAACTGTGGTCCCACTCCACAAAGGCGGTGCTTCTACGGACCCTAGACATTACCGCCCTATAAGCTTGATGAGCCTTGTCTGCAAAGCTATGGAGGGGATCATAATGGAGCTCATAAATGAAGACATTGGGGACCTACATACACTGGATCATACCCATGTCGGCTTTGTCAAGGGCAGATCCTGCCTCTTGAACCTGGTCGACTTTTTCGGAAGAGTCACTAAGGCCATTGATGAGGGTAAGGCAGTTCACACAGCCTACCTTGACCTAGCAAAAGTGTTCGACACAATACCCCACTTGGGCATCATAGAAAAGCTCACCAGCTTAGATGTAGACCCATATGTCACAAGATGGGTTGCAAACCGGCTCAAGGACAGAACCCACAGGGTTAGAGTTCCTGGTGCCATGTCAGACTCTAAGCCGGTCATGAGCGGTGTCCCACAGGGCTCAGTCCTAGGCCCCCTCTTGTTCGGCATTTATTTTTCTGAAGTGCAGGCAAACATAGGGGGATTGTGGCTGACAAAATATGCAGATGACTGCAAACTGGGCCCCCATAATCGACACCCCATCAGACACAGACATCCACCAGAGGTCTCATAGAAATGGATAACTGGTGCCAGAGCCATGGCCTTAAGCTACATGCCAAGAAAGGTATAGTCATACCCTTTGGGAAAAACAAGGTAACCCCTAATTACCACATAGGTGGTAATCCATTAAACACGGAAGAAGTTATCAGGGACCTGGGGACCCAACTTGTCAGTAACCCCTCTTTTGACACTCACATTGCCAATGTGGTTAGGAAGACCTTCTACATTGCCCACCTGATCATGAAGGGATTCACATCCAGATCAGGGGAGGTCATTGTACCCCTGTACTCTTCACTTATCAGACCAATGATTGAGTACAACGCCCCATTCGGAATGTACCTAACCCGACACCTGCAGCAGTTGGAAGGACCCCAAACGTTCCACACCAAAAGGATAAAGGGGCTCAAACATATGTCACACGCTGCCCGACTGAAGAAACTCCAGCTCTATATAGTCGCATACCGTCTGCTCCGAGGTGATCTGTGCCTGACATACAAGGCCATGTCCAACCCGGAATTAATGGACATGCTCCACCTCAAAAGATCCAAATCAACCAGAGCCACAAGAGCAAGAGACTTAAACCACAACACAGATATAAATAGGATGTGCTGGAGGGACAGGTTCATCACCCAGAGACTCCCTACACTATGGAACAGAATCCCAGTCCTTGTGAGGCAGAGCCCCTCACTGACTCTGTTCAAGAAAAAGCTTGACGAGTGGATGGGAGGTCGTAGGTATACCCTGGGAATCATCTCTGTGTCACTGCTGGACAGAGGCACAGCAATCTAATGGGTATAGTATCCTCATCCTAAGGGGTGGTGAAAGCCACACACACTCTGGCTAGGCTTATAAATGCCCTAGGGCAGATAGCCTAGTATGTACCTATGCACCTATGAACCTATGTAGGTGTCCAGGCAGGTTGCGGGTACATGTGGTATGCTGATATTGCCAGATGTGCCTGTGGGTAATCCACAGCTACACATGGGGGACCGATAACAGTGCTCCCTGTAGGCACATGCGAGTACACCATAGGAGGGATTCAGGTTATCAGAACCAACATGGTGCTACACATGTAACTATCACACATACCATGAACACAGCTCAATGCATGCTGCACCTGCACTACATGGTATGTCTGCTGCATGTTGACAGTACACAACCCACGTCACATACCCACCGGTCAGTTTTCATACACAACCACTGCAACATACACATCACACGCTATGCATACACAGGTATCACATGCACCTCTCACTATCTTGTCCACCCTGTGCATCAGAATATATTTGCATAACCCTGCACCGATGGTGTGGATGACAGGGATGTGGCAGAGGCTTCATCATATGCACAGGGTGATATGTCTGCCAGGGGCATAGGCTGCACCAATGGATAACATCATGTGTGTGTCTAAGGGCCGGTGAGTTTACTGGGCATGACTGTGCAGAATGCATGTGGATGTGGTGGAGCCCTGCAGTTGTGTCTGCTGTGTGTGGGTATGTGTGTACACAGTTCAGCCATATGTGATGCCTACACGGGGTATAATTGGCAGCCCCAGACTGTACAGTGCAGGTTGTATGGCTCACTGTGTCCATCCGCGGCCACGTGACCCGTGCCTGCCTGGGGTCGCACGGGCACTACCGGGTGGAGGTATAGAGTGGCTACTGTCCGATGACACATGTCCGCTGGAACCGTGTCCACGCTGGGACTGGCCAGGGCCATGTCCACGTGGCCTGCTGTGTCCTGGTGTGGATGGTGTAGCACCAGCTGCACTGCTGCTGCTACCTGCACTGTGTGAGTGGGCATGAGAGGTGGCACGCACACGTCGACCTACACTAGGTAGTGTTGCTGGCCTACACCCACGTGTCCTATGCCTCACCCCTACCAGGTGTTCCAGCACAGACAGCTCACACTCGCGGATTGCCATGCCTCGGTCGAGGATTCCAACCATTTCACCTAATCGCCTATCCAGTACATTAGCAATCTGCTGTTGAGCATTCACCAATGACTGGATGTTGTCATTTAGGGAACAGATTGCAGCCCTCTGCAGCCTCTGCCCTTCTTGGTTCTGCCATTCTGCACATGCCTGTGCTGCCATTACAGTCTGGAACATGCGTCTGGTGATACCAGCTGCTGCGCCCTGTACAGCAGGTGCATGTCTGCCAGAGGTCCTCCTACGAGCAGCACCAGCCACATGCCTGTGTGGCACATCACCAGTCATTACACTGGCAACATGGTGTGTAGGCGCACCTTCTGTAGCCACCACACATTCCTGCTCAATGCCAACAGACGCTGACTGTCCTTCCTCTATGGGCAATGGTGATGTGGTATGTGTCGGCATCAGAACTGTGTGCGGGGATGAGGGGGACATAGGTGGGATGGTAACCAATGGCACAGCTTCTGCCCCTGACAACCCTGCCTGTACCTCATGCATATGGTCATCACCGCTAGTATCTGTGGGGACACTAACATCAGATGGACCGCAGGAGGGGAACGCACCTACACCACCTGTGAATACAAAGACATACTGTAAGGTACATTACACACACACACAGATGCACACACACAGACGCACACACACACAGACGCACACGCAGACACACACACAGGCACACTTGCAGACACACATGCAGGCAGACACGCAGGCAGACACACACACACACACACGCAGACACACACACACAGACACACACACACACACACACACACACACGCAGACACACACACATGCAGACACACACGCAGACACACACACATGCAGACACACACACATGCAGACACACACGCAGACACACACACACGCAGACACACACACACGCAGACACACACATGCAGACACACCATGCATGTGATATTGCAGATGGCATGCAGCATTCCCACACTACAGCACAGGGAATGCAGCCCAGACATTAATAGTGTTGGTATGCATACTGCCCTGGGGTGCACACTACATCAAGCAGGTGTCATATCAGTAGGCATGCAGTACACACAATCATGGTAGTTTGCATGCATCACCGTGATACACCATGTGGCCACAGACAGGTTAACAGTACACATGGCTGACGTTACCTTGACATGTAATCCACCAACATGTGCGGTAACATGTGGACATGTGTGACACAATGGTGTCCCGCCACATGCACCACATCATAATGGGCTTCACAGTGCAGTGTTGTGTGTACAGCCTACAGATAGAATGCATGTTTAGTAAATATGTATGTGCAGGTGTGGTTAGTGTGAGCTGTGTACATAGCTATACAGTGGGGAGTACAGGCACTGTGCCACTGCATGGCAGCAGGATGCATGTATGTTGCTGTGCGATGCATAACATGGACGCATTGCATTGCCATGACTGCAACACAGTCATGCTGTTCCACAGCACGTATATGGTAGACATCTATGGCACCTCCGGTGGCTGCAGACAGGCATTCCGGTTGTCTGGTGTACCACATCAAATGTACAGGTGGTCCACTACGGCTATGATCGCACTATGTGTGGACAATGTGCAACGGTGTCTATCCACATCAGACGTACTGTGTGGCAACATGCCTGTGGCTATCACCCATGGCCATGTGTGACTGGGTCTTGGACAATTGTGTGTGATGGGCATTGTGTACCCATTCCTGTGGTGTCCCATGTGACATACACCCATACTTGTCAGAGGTGTCACAATCCAGAGGGCTATGCAGACAACAGTGTGGATGTTTGTATGTCAGGTGTAGGTCATGTGATGGTGTGACAATATTGCAGACAGATCACCACAGGTGTGGGACACATCGGGTGGCATGTCACAACGTGTGCACACAATGCAGGGGCATATGTCACATTGGTGACACCTGTGTGCTGCCCAGATCACTGCTCACTGTGTAGTACTGCATGCGTACCACGAATGGTGTTCCAATGCATACTACATATGCATCCATTGTAGAACACCTCCACCGTTGTATGCATAGCTGACCGCACATATCACACTGACAGGTACTGTGGTTTCATGCCAGTGTATAATAACGGTTGTATCTACTGCACACGGGTGGCATGTGTGTGTCTGGTGGTGCAACCTGTATACCGTGACTGGAACAAAACCCAGGTGTGCATGTTATACCTGGCCACATGGCGAATAACTCTACACTGTAACATGCCTGTTACTAACAACAGTCTCACCTGCGATGGACCCATGTCTGTGCGACATGCCAGAGGTACCTGTATAGGGGTGACACAACAGTATAAACATTATCCATGACTGTATGACAGCCACAGTTCGCACTGTGGATGTCACATCAAGTACCTGTGTGATAGCATATGGTATGCACACATCTGCATACACAACGTAGCATACTGTAGTATGCGGCTTGTGTGCCCATATACCTGGCATTTGTTGTTACTTTACATGATGTACAGTGACACCTACAACTACAGTGGATATCATACTCATATGCAAGACTGACTTAAAAGGCAGCTCCAGGCTCATTGGTTGGGAGACACCCACCTCCACGATGGCGGCTAGTGTTTCTGCATGCTGTTCCCTGGGTGTCCCCAGACTGGCCAGGAGCTCCTCCGTGTCTGTGAGTGGGGGCTGGGTTGGTGGCCCACCACCTGTTCCACCTTGTTCTCTGGCAATTGCGGTGGCACGCTGTTTCGCATGATGTATGAAGTCCGTGCAGTGTCGGCGTACCTGCTGGTAGGTGCGGTTGTTGCCACCCACGTCATTCACCCTCCTGCGCATATCCTGCCACAGGTCATCCCGCTGCTGCAATTGCTGTGGAACATGGCTGAATAGCAAGTCATAGTTGTCATGGAGCAATGGTATGGTTACTTCATCCTCCTGGCGGCTGAAGGCTGGCAGTCGTGAACGAGGCATTATCTGTAAGACATAATGATGGTGACAGGTCACATTCACACTGATGTACTGGCATACCACTGAACATACATTGCTATGACATGTACGACATCTGCACAGTAATCTCTGAGATGCATCATGACACTGACACAGCTGATGTGTTGCTGTCACACCTGTCACACCGTTATGCAGTGGGTATCATATCATATCTCTGTGTCAACTTATCACACTGTACATACCCCATGTAGATGGTAACCTGCTGTGGACATGTGTACCTGCCTGCACCTGTGTTCATACCAATCAGCACGTGGCCCAATGTGTGCACAGTTCTACTGTTCACCTGAATGCTGTGAATAATTCACATAGCATCACAGACGCAGCCGTTATGGACGTCAGCGGTGGCACTGCACACATACACATGGACACCTGTACATGCATGTGTTTTGCCATATACATCTACTCAGCACTGTACGGGTGTTGGACATCCTGCCATGGCTCGCCTGTATTGCACATGTGATACACATGGGACAATGTCTAATCATATGACATTAGCAGGGATGGTCATACATAGCATGTGCACGCACACGTTGTACATGCTGACACACAGCACTTGTGACACCACAAGGTGCATCAGTGCCACATTACTGATCTGGTCAGTTGATAGTGCAAGTGCCATGTGGCCATCGCACCATGTATGACTGTGATGGCACATGCAGCCTTGCTGGACAGGGCTGCATGGTATGGCAGGGTATATCACATACATGGCACAGGGATGTATCCCGCCTGTGGGATACCAGTATTGGGAGGGTGGCTGTCCATTCCATATGTCATTTCTATGGGTATATTGACATGTCGCATGTCCATCATCATGGTGTGGACAATGTCCTTCTGCAAGGTAGGCAGCATGCTGCATGGTGGGGGTGTGTATGGTGCATGCTGGCATTGCACATCCATGCATACACATTACCCCTGACAGGTGCTATGTGCTGTAATATTGTTCAACACAGTGCTGTATGTGCCTGCACAGTGATATCCCGTGCACATGGATAGTACCCCGGCCTGACATGGGTATCACATATGTCTACATCCAGTGCCTGCTGTCACCACCATGTCAGCAGGTGCACCGCACAGCACCATCCCTCCCACAGTGACCATGGTGTTGAGCACAGCCTAGGTATTCATTTATGGGGATGGGGATGTTCACATAGCAGGGGCACTGCTGGTATCATCCATCAGACCATACACGTATGATGCACACCTCACACACACAGCCCATTCAGTATGTTGTTCACAACACTGACACAGCTATACTGCTAGGCCAGGGCCATTCCCAGCCGTACATACACAGATGCATAACACGTCTGTCTGTGGCATGGGCTGCAATGACGGTGGGGTTCAACACATACCGTGTTCGACTGTGGCTGGCACTGATGTTCTGTACACATGTCAACACAGTGACCCTGTTCTACTGTAGCCAGCAGTGATGTGCTGTGCACGTCAATGCTGCACATTGTGTTGGTGTCTGTCTGTCAACAGGCCAGTGGTGGAATACGCAAGGGTATTTGTAATCAAATATGCATGCCGCTGTACTGCTAACATCTCAGTTGCTAATGTGTCATGGACATGCACACCTTACCCGGAAATTTGCCACTCATACCTATCACCTCTTGTGGGTTGCTATTATCCAACACCCTATTTGTATTGTATGTTCAGGCTATGCACCTGTGCAGGACATGTGGGCATGTAATGCGCTACTGCGTACCTTTGCACCCATTGCACAACATGTCACACAGGTACACTGACAGTCATACACTTCACAGCTTGATGAAGGTATGATAGGTGTTGTACACATGTAACACATATCCTGTGGGGACATGGTCGTATGTATAGGCATGTCCGACAGTCACGTACCAGTGCTACCCCTATATGACGGATATGTCGTACATGTGGCAATACAGCAACTGTCACATGTACTCATGCAATGCCCCCCTACCAACGTAGAGCGGTACTGCCTGTGGGGGATGTGTTTCTGCATCCATCCTGTGCCCATAGCTGTCAGTTGTACATCATTACGTGCAACGTACCTCAATTGGTGTTCTAACGGGTGCATGTTCATCATGGCTCCACATTGGTAGGGTCTGTCACACAGTCATTGTTGTACATGGTTTACATGCTAGCCATGGCTTACTATATGTGAATCAATGTAATTCATTGGGATATCATAATTATACATTAGTGCAGCGTATTCCAGCCATCATATAGCCTTCCTAGATGACACTGTTAGCCAGCCAGTAGTAGGTGTTCCGCCATCTGCACATTAGTCACACAGTACGAGGGCTACTGTTACCCATTCTGGGGACAGGGTGCTGACAGCTGTGGATGGGTGTGATGCTGTCTACAACCATGACTGCACCTGACCGTCACGTCTGGATGGGTAACATTCACAACACACACCTACCTTCACGTAGTACCTCATCGTCTACAATGGACATTCCTGCCAGAACAATGTATGCAGTATGTCTGTATGACCACTGTAGGCACCACTGGTGGCCCCCAGCATGGCAGCTGACAGCACCAGTGTATATCCCGCAGACCCATGGGTTACACCATTCACAATGCACCAGTCACGAATGACCCTGTTGTGGATCACATTGCAGTTCCACACATCATGTTACACAAGGCATCATGCACTGAGATGTTGCGGATGGGTGAACACTTCTGCAACTCAACATACGCAGACATGACATATCACCTGGTACAATATATCTATCATACAACATATTATTGTGACTGCCCTGTGATGGCAATACACAGACTACGTGTACTGGGACATGCAATGGCTCACCGGTGTTATAGCCCTCTGGGTGTGTGTCTAGCCATGGTGTACAGTAGGCAGTGGTCTGGAGACAGGGACACTGTACATTGACCTACTGTGTCACTGCAACTGTTGCCTATGCTCCTACTGTTATTGTACATGCATGTGGTATCTGACCGCTATGACAGTCCTGGTCGACCACAATGCTGTGGCACTCATGACTTGCAGCCATCGGCCTGGGGTGTAGAGCACACATGTACATCTTCACATGCTATACTGCCTCTGTGGCAGTTTCACATAACTGTCTCCAGCAGGGCTGTAACAGGCAGGCATGGCATGGGGTCATGTGGGACACTGCTTGCATCTTCCACTGTGCTGCACACAAGCGAGGCACACACACTATTGCACCACTCACATATCTCTGCGGTGACTGGGACCTGCCTCCATGCTCTGCGCAGCACACCTGCGAGTACGGATTGTACACGGACCGTACCTCCCAGCACATACCTGGACTGGAACACCCACAGGTGAGGGGTTCACACATCACACAGTGTTTTGCACACATCCTGGTTAGTTGCTTAACACAATGCATCATAGGTGCTCCATGTGCAGATACCCATGTTTGTGACCGCTATACACATTGTAACACGTGACAGAGTCGACATTGTACACCACAGGTTACATACCATTTGTGTTGTTATACTGTACATTGGGCCTCAGACAGCTAATACTGCCATGTGCTGTCAGCAACCCACACTTCCCTGGAATAGACACCCATGTACCTACACATGCTTGAGTCATGCACTCCGCTCAGCTGGATGACACATTACACAACACATACCATACCTACACTACCCTTAGCATACACAATACCTCCATGTGACTGGTGTGACGCACCTGGGGTTATCCCCTCTTTGGTGGATTCAACACATATGCTACATGGCCCTGCTAGCCACACCCTGGAAACACACCCATCGCAGCATACACGGAACATGTGTACTACAATCAGTACTACAGACGTCTGCTGACTGCAGTTGTTAACGGCATGACACCCCAGCAGATGGACACTGCACATACATATGCTGACACATACCACAGTGCACTTCAGTAGCATGTACACAATTGCAGGAACCATGCTATTCCACACAGAGACATGGCGGTACTGACCTGTTCACAGACGCCACTGTGGTGGTCATGTTCCATGCACATATGATGTACAACCACATGTGCAGGCTGTTGCACAGTGGTGTACATTCACATGTGTGGGGTGCATCACTTGTCAGCCATGGTGGGTCCTCGAGATCCATCATCACATACTCCAAGGCTAGCTACCTAAACATGACTGCCGCACATTGCGGTGTGGGACCTCAGGCATTGTGGTGGTATGTCAGTATTGTTTGGCTACATCCACATCTGATGTCACATACAATAGTCACCCAGGCATTGCAGACCGAGCTAATGTTGGCAACGTGCCAGGCGATGCCGTACTTACTGACAATACACCCTCTCACTCACTACAGGGTCGCTATCCATACATGGACATCGTAGTATCCCTGTGGACACATACACAGTACTGACATGCACACAATATGTCCTGGGACGCTGGCCCGGTGTCACCTTCCGATGTCCCTGGCTGTAATGTCCCACCAACCTGTTCGGTATATGTCTCCGCACCAGGCCACTATATTCACTGCTAGCCTGTTGTCGGACATTGTGTACCCTGACCGCCGCACAGCAGCATTTCTCGCACTACCCACGGGTGGCACTGCATTGCATGTGTGGGACTGTAGTCATACACCCATGACTGGACCATTCTGAATGGCAATGGGGCACATCCTCATGAACGTGATTCCCACACACATTGATGGCCTCCAGGCCTTTCCTAGCACCCGAGTTGGGCTTGTGTATGCCACAGCATGGCACATACACATGCTGGCCACCTGTCATACCGTTGCATGGGCGGTTGGGGTGGTACGGAGGCTGACACATCAGACGTTGTCCTCACATTGCCTTTCAGCACCATTCCACGTTCTGGTATTGGCAACTTACACATCCACCTGCACATCATACCCTGTGTCTCAGGATGTTATGCTATGTGGCTCATGGACAGGACACACAGTGGTGCGAGCATACCATAGTACCTACTACATGTCAGGTACATATTGCATTACACAGTCCTCAGTCATGGGGCCCCTCATGCTCACTATATGCTTACATACAGAACATGCTGTCATAGAGTACTGTCCATGCCTAGATATCCCACGCCTACATACCAAGCGCCATTATTGCTCCACCAGCTCATACCGATACCAACCATACGGGTGTCAGTGTGGCGGATACATCATATGAGTATCATAGCATCAGGATTCATGACACATGGTGCATACACATCACCTTTGCATAACAACATTCACCCACTGACTATCACATGGATACTGGTCCCGTACATACATATCACATTGTACATGGTTGCTGTACACACATATGCCACACACAGTCCTATGGTTACTGTATTCCACTGTGGCATGGATACCCTTCTGCAAGGCCACACCTATCTGTACTGTGTGTGATGCTGGTACATAGGTAGCCATTGTACCTGTGAAATACACACATCTACACACAGACAAGGGTACAATACCACATTTATGGTGTACCTTCAACAACAGCTACAGCTTTACATGGCACAACATTGTCATGCCACGATGTTTACTGGGCTCAGACAGTTTACATATGCGGCTGACATATGGACAACACATCTGTACACATCTGCATACCACATACTCAGGGGTGTCTTCTGCTCTGACACGGCCCATGTCCTCCACATTACTGATGCATATACTCCTCATACATGACATCTGCGGTGGGCAGTGTGAATGGAATGCTCCTGGATATGTGCACACACGCCACACTGCATGGGCTGGGCTTCTGTGTTACTTCTACAAACACAACGCACACCATGCTGTGGAACATAGGTCCTGTGCACATCCCGCAGGGACACACAGTAGCACTGTTCATGTGATACCTCCCTTGCTGTTTGAGTGACACGTAGTCCTGGTACCACCACAGCAGCGGTACTGTGTAGACGTGCAGTTGACACCCGCCTCTGCTGTTCACAGGACACTACCATGGGGAGGTGACACTACTGTGTACACTGCACATGTGTTTACACATGGACCTGCCAGACTGCATTGTTGCCCACTGTGCACCTGTGCAGCTGCTACAGGTCCTTTGGGCATGGTTACTTGGTGTCCCTTCCATTTCGGCTAGCTATCATGCTAATACTCTGTCCCATACCTACAGGCCATATGTATCCTGTCATTGTACATACCAATAGGCGATACCTGTGTTATGCATGATATGCCTGTGATACTGTGTATGATATCTGTCATATCTACCTAGACAGCTTTACATTACACATATTTCACATAGTATCCCCTAATGCAGGGCATACTTGCACGTCGGCCGCACCTTACGTATGACATCAACGGTATATGCCCATACACATGCGTGCTGTGACAGTATACATACATGTCCTATCCCCTGCTATGGCACTTCCTTGTTGGACATCCACTGCCAGCAACAGCATGTGGTATGGCATTCTTCTCTCTAATGCCCCCCTGTGGCATCCCTTGTGGTGTCTCCGCTGTGTACATGATGTCCCACTGCTGTACACACGGTGTCCACAAGTGTTGGTATGCTCAGCAGGATATCACTACATAACTACCTTTCACCACTTTCTGCATTACGGACAAGTGTAATTAATTACAACCACCATTCACATACAGTACAGCTTAGTCATACACATCATGCGTTACACAACCGTACATATCGTGTGTTCTACATACCTTGTTGGTGTTTCGTTCCGTGTTTCGTTCCGTGTATCGTTTTTCCTTTTTCTTTCACTTTCGGTTGTACACTGCTGGTTCGGTATGAGCATACAGTTTGAATATCCTGAGAGTCAACCTTATATACGTCGATACCTGCAACATGTGAATTTATCCCACCAATTGCTGTTCCTCAGTGAGTAATTACGTGCATATCACCTGTGCATCTACTCCATTCGGATATTATGCATCGATACTGGGGTATAATTGGATTCCTCACCTGGGCGTTGGCTATTTGCCCTACCTTGGTGGAGATGGTCTGTATTGTGTTATGTTATGTGTAACTGCAACCGCTATGCATGGCGACAGGTATATTTCGAAGTAATGTTACCCGTGGATTGTGTGTGTAGGGTGCAGTATTTGGTTCGACATGTGGGTGTCCCTGTCCTGATGACGAATGATAACGGAGTATTGCATTCAAAACTGTAACATGGCTGTTGTATTCCTTTATACAATGCATGTAAGTATGCATCCGCCTTTAATTGTGTCTCCCACGCGAGATGTTGTGGTTATGCAGATGTCATTGACTGACTGTATGTTTGTGCTGCTATTACGGTTTGTATTCCTTTAATATCTGTGGTGGGGGATATCGGTGGTTGTACGTGACGGATATGGGTTGTGGGCCTTGCATCTCTACATAGACAGTATAGTTGTCTGTGTGCTCCATCCCTACCTGGAGAGTTAACAATTAATAGTCTTTTGTTATGGGAGTGTAGCTTGGGCTGTTGTTAATTGGTTCCAATATCGTCTGCAGGTGGCCTTGCTGCATGTATACCCCTGTAACTTCTGTGGTATATCAGTGGCTATGTGTACATGAGTAATTATGTGCATATCACCTGTGCATCTACTCCATTCGGTAATTACGCGTTGATACTGGGGTATAATTGGGTTTTCCGCCTGGACGTTGGATATTCGCCCTACCTTCGTGGGAATGGTCTGTATTGTCTTATGTTATGTGTGACTGCATCTGCTATGCATGGGAACAAGTATGGTCTGCATTCATGTCACCCATGGATTGTGTGTGACAGGTGTAGTATTTGCTTCAACAAGTGGGTGTACCTGTCCTGCCGATGTATAATAACGGAGTATTGCATTCAAAACTGTAACATGGCTATTGTTTGCATTTCTACAACGCATGCAATTATGCAGCCGCCTTTAATTGTGTCCCCCACGCGATATGTTGTGGTTATGCAGATGTCATTGACCGACTGTATGTTTGTGCTGCTGTTACAGTTTGTATTCCTTTATTAAGTACAGTGGAGAATGTCGGTGGTTGTACCTCACGTATACGGTTTGTGGGCCTTGCATCTCTGCATAACCAGTATAGTTGTCTGTGTGCTCCGTCCCTACTTGGAGAGTTGACAGTTAATTGTCTTTTGTTATGGGATTGTAGGTTGGGCTGTTGTCATGTGGTGTCAGTATCGCCTGTGGGTGAGCTTGATGCATGTATACCTCCGTAACATCTGTGGTATATCAGCGGTTGTGTGTACGTGACAACTATCCCTTGTCATTCTGTCCCAGATATTTGCAGTCATTGTGGTCTTGTTGTTGGCATAGCCTGTTTGCCAGTGGTTGCCACATATTCAGATGGGAATTGATTGTCTGACACTTGTAGAACACACAGCGGTGTTTACGGGCCGACACGTGGCCGCGGTCAGTACTGGGGTAGCACATACGTATTTCCACGGTACATACCTATTGCTGTGTGACTTTGCCGACGTATCTTATTGCAATTAACATATCAGTGTCATACATACAGGCATGACTATTACATACGTCCTTTCCATTTCATATGGGGTATATTCCTGTGCTACCATCTGGGACATATTCACTTTGTATCGTTCTATGTCGCGACACACCTAGCCAGGGTGGGGCTGTCACTACTACTTTGGGACTAGTAGTGTACATATGCCTGAGGCTAGTTTACCATATGCCTACACCTAATATTCCGCTCTGCCTCTAACGTGGCACCAACATACACATGTTGCAGACACACACACATTACACTCACACAGTGATGCACACGGCACCCTCAGCGCACACATACACATACTATGGCACTCACGGGGACGGTTGCACACAGTACCTACATGGACCGCAACACCGGCGGCAGTGTCTACCTCTCCCTGCATATCATCATACTATTACACGCACATGTACTGTTACAGTACTGTGGTCTGGCGATCTTTCCGCCTCGTGGTTATGCATATCGGTATGTTACCCGTTCCCTGGTTGGCGGTATCAGCTTATGTTGAACCTCCCGGATGTTCAGGTTGTCGTTTCACTATGTACACTATGTACAGATATCGCGGGTTACATCTCAGTCACCTTATATCCCTCTAATTCCCTGTCTTAACTGTAGTATATATATATATGTATATGTGTACATATATTTCTATATATATATATAATATATATCTATCTACACACACGCACATATATATATATATATACACCTAATATTCCGCTCTGCCTCTAACGTGGCACCAACATACACATGTTGCAGACACACACACATTACACTCACACAGTGACGCACACGGCACCCTCAGCGCACACATACACATACTATGGCACTCACGGGGACGGTTGCACACAGTACCTACATGGACCGCAACACCGGCGGCAGTGTCTACCTCTCCCTGCATATCATCATACTATTACACGCACATGTACTGTTACAGTACTGTGGTCTGGCGATCTTTCCGCCTCGTGGTTATGCATATCGGTATGTTACCCGTTCCCTGGTTGGCAGTATCAGCTTATGTTGAACCTCCCGGATGTTCAGGTTGTCGTTTCACTATGTACACTATGTACAGATATCGCGGGTTACATCTCAGTCACCTTATATCCCTCTAATTCCCTGTCTTAACTGTAGTATATATATATGTATATGTGTACATATATTTCTATATATATATATAATATATATCTATCTACACACACACACACACACATATATATATATATATATATATATATATATATATATATATACACACATATATATATATATATTTATATGTATACATCTTGCGGCTAACGTGGCAGGCATACAGCAACGCCATATGCTGTAGGACCCACGTACTGTTCAGGTGTTGGCGTTACATGCTCCACTGGCTGTTGGGTGTACAGTGTTTGGGGGCTGCCTATGTTGGAGTCACACATGAGGCCACCCATACAGTACACTTTACAGGTGGTCATGTTTGTGTGCCGTCCATTTCACTGTGTGTGCAGGTAGGGAGGTGTCAGTCCATGGGGCCTACTCTGTCAGAGTATGTGCTATACATTCCCTCTTTGCCAAGGTGTAGGCATATTGGGTACGCCTCCGTCTGCCTACTGGGGCTGGCACAGTGTGTTCCTGGTCTGGAACACTCTGTGCCTGGACTGGCCTTGGCAGTTGTGGTGGGCTTTGTGGCCCTTCACCATTATGTCCCTGCAGCAGCTGCTTCCGCAGGATCATATTATGTAGCATGGCACATACTATGAATATGTGGGCACATGTGCCTGGAGAGTACTGCAAGGCTCCACCAGATGTATCCAAGCACCGGAACCGTGATTTCAGCATCCTGAACACACGCTCTATGATTATTCTGGTTTGTGCGTGTGCCTCATTATGGCGTTCTTCCCTATGTGTGTGTGCATTTCTGATGGGAGGCATCATCCACGGCTCCAGTGCATAGCCAGCATCCCCCACAAGATGGCCTTGTGGGATGTCCCCCCTGGCAAATACCTGATACAGCTGTGAGGCATGCCAGATATGGGAGTCGTGGTAGCTTCCAGGGCTGCCAGCACACACATCCATGATAATGCCCTAAGCATTGCACATGACCTGGCAATTGATGGAGGGGAATCCCTTGCGGTTTATGTAGCGTCTACCCTGCTCGCCAGGTGGTGACTTGATTTGTATGTGCGTACAGTCTATCGCACCCAGTACCTCCGGGTATTGTGCCACATGGTGGAAGTGGCGCATATTGCTAGTCAAATCCTCCTGAGATCTGGGGAAGTATATATGCTCATTGGCATGTGGTAACATGGCATCCAGGAACTGGTGTAGTACCCTGGATGCTGATGCCTCTGAGATGCCCATTATATCTCCAGTTGGCCTTTGAAAGGTACCTGTGGCCAGTATTTGCAAGCTTACACATACCTTTGTGTCCACTGGGATGGGTTCCCCTCTGTTGTTTCTTGTTCTCAGGTGTGGCCGGCACAGCTCCACTATTTGCTGTAACGTGTCTCTGTCCACCCTGTAACGCTCTACTATCTCCAGGTCTTGTAGCTCCTGGTAGGTTACCCTTGGTCTGAACACTCTCCTTCTCCTCCTAGGCCTACGGTGGTTGTCGGCATCCTCCTCCACAACACCGTCTGTCTCTAACACATGCTGATGGATCACAGCCACGGCAGCACCCAACATGTACATTTTAAAAGTTCCCCGTGTGTTTACACCTATGGTGCGGCATTTGGGAATACACGGCTGTGTGTTGTGTGCATACACACTTTATACTATTGTGCTGTGCACACCGATGATGTCATAGGGTGTGTTTGTACGGCCGTATCTGAGGGCTATCTTCCGTGTTTTACCGATGGAACTACAACGCTGTTGCCTTTGGTGTTGCATTACTCTTGCTTGCCATGGATTAACTTTCGACCTTCCCTTACTATTTCTGCACGTTGCACCTACTATTTTCTGGCATGCATCCTGCAGAGCACTGTCATTTGCACTTTCTGGGGCATGGCATATCATGCATTTTGTGTGCTGCCGCCGTTGTGCTGCCTGTCTGCTTTGCTCTGCTGTGTCAGGTCTTCTGTTTTTGCAATCTGCTACCTCCCCTACTTCCTTTGCATTCATATGCCTCCCCTATCCCATTTTGCAGGTTTCTGCATGCAGAGTTGTCAGCTGCCGCCGATTGGTCTTCATGGGTTGATTAGTATTGATTGCTCATTAGTACTCCAATTACACTTCTTCCGCATTTCCTCATATTCTTAACATCACCTTCCTGTTTCCGATGTTGTTTGTGGGGCGAGCGTCACATGACTAGGTTAAGGGAACGTAGTCATCCTCGTACACATGCACTTCTGCGTGCATTGTGTGCTCTCAGCTGAACTATTACCCCACACCCCGGTCCTGCAGCTGTGATTTGCAATGTACAGCCCAGGTTTGCTGTGCTCCAATGTGCTTCCTGCTATGGTGGCACACCCCTCTGCAGATGACATGTATTCCCTCTGAGCCACTCCTCAGTGTATTACCGCTGCGCCGTTTGGTACAGCCTTACGCCGGCGGGGGATTTGCGATTCAGTATTATCTGCCTCATTTGCATGGCATTGACTACTAATTCATAGTTACCACACCGAACACTGCCGCAAGTCCTTGGCAACCCTTGCACCGTGGTTGTGGCGTTCCATGCATACCATGGTGTATTATGCTGTGAACCTGCTGTGTATTACACTGCTGTTTTATAACATTGTTATATTATTTCATTGTGTTGCACCTTCCACAATCATGTCCTAGGATTCTGATGTGAGTTGCTGTGGACATGCCATTTAAGTTGTTATTTACGTGTTGTGCATGTTTTCTTTTGACATTGTCTGTGTATTTCGCCATTGGCATATGTTAACTGTGTGATACCTGGGTCTGACACTCTTCCATTACTCCGATGTTATGTTTGTGGAAATGTAAACCGTTTTTTTTTGGTTTACATTGCCGTGGGCTTATGCTACGCCTGCACCACTTCATGAATCGCTATATGCCTTAATTTGCATGGTGACACACTGCACATAGGGTGTTTAGCATACCTACGCCAGGGGCTGCGCAGATCTGGTGTACGCCGGTAGTGCACGTGGAATTGAGTCATACCTGAATCGCTCGGCGGCCATATTTGGTGTTATAATGCCTACGCTATGCGTGCGCCTGGCGCAAGGTTCATGAATCCCGGGGAATGTCTAAAATTACCAGCAAACTTTGTTTACAAAATATAAAGATTTCCTATGATTTGAAAGAAGAAAATTAAGTTGGACAGACTTAAACATGTTCATGGCTCTCAGCTCCTTTCCCAGAAGAAAATAGCTCATCTGATACAGTACAAAAAAAAGAGGTCTCCTCTGACAACAAAGCCAGATTAAATTTGTGAAGGACTTTGCGGGAGACTTTTTAACTACATTGCAAAGAAGTGTATTATATGAAAAGGCAACTAACGGATGTATGTTTTTCTGTGATAGTTGTATATCCAGCTAAACTAATGGCAGTGACCTGGATTAAAGCAAAGGAGACATTGATGTACTGCATTTGCATGGCAGCTTGACAAAAAAGCTTGGAGCATATTATAACATACAAGGAAAGAGTGGAATTCAAACAAGTCCAAAAGAATGGGGGGTACTTCTTATGCAAAGCCAGAATGGAAAAAAGGGTAAACAATAGGATAACATTTCAGATTACACAGAAAGAATTCACCCAGGAAAAATAGGAAGACATATGATATCTTGGAGTATGGCAGGTGCCTAAGACATATAGTAAAACATTTCAGAAAGCATATCACAATAGAGAAGCAAGAGGAAATGAACGTAGAAAATAATATGTATTATTAATGAACTCAGAAGTGCCTGCATGAAAGAAGTTCCTCCCCAAGCAAAATCAAAACAGAAACTGCAGTTAATAACATCAATGAAGAACACGTAGTTAAACAATGTATTTATTTATTTTTTTATTTATATTTGTTTACCTTGGCAGTGCACTGATCTCAATGGACCACTTTCAGGCACAGCCTTTGATAGCACAATGGAGTGTTAAACATGATAAATAATACCAGTGGAGTGCAGATAGGAGGTCAGATTCTGCTTTGCTAGATGAGTGTTACTGACACACCAAGGGTGGACTCCAAAAGCTTGCTCTCTGTGCTGCATGTCCATTCTCCAGTTGAAACAATACACCTCAAAAGTGGAAGGACAGGGATATTCATAGGTAAATGCAAAATCAGAGACTGTTCCTGAACTCCAACAAACTGTAATCTGACTAGAGATCTAAATAAGGGAAACAACTATACTGGAAGTAGTGAATATAGTAACATAGATCAAACAACTGGAATTGAAATCTTTAGAAAAGGATAGTAGCAAACTACATAGGAAAATGAGAATTGTAGAAAAACTATATAAGGGACGAATGAGGACTAAAAGGCAGCAGGACTTAAATAAGCTATGTAATTTTTGAGTGAGAAAGATTGAATAGATTATAAGTGATGTATAATGTTTGCAACTGGTAGTGTGTCAGTATGGTTTCTGATGTAAAATGCTTGCGACTAGGATTGTGTCAGTGTGGTTTGTTTTCATTTATATAAATATGTGATTGCCTGTGTACTAAGTGATGGTTTAAAAAAGATGTTTCTTGTTTAAAAAAAAAGCCGGAATTTAATATTTTTTGTAATATTGCTTATGTTATATGATTTATAGCAATATATGTGAAGTATAATGTCTGTTATGTTAATATATTTTGATTACTTTTGTATGGATGTAAATTTGCCTATGCCACAAGTGATAATTCAATAAAGGTGTTAGAAAAAAAATAAATAAGGGAAGCAAATGAATATTGGACTGTATAATGTGGGACACTGCATAGAACTCCTGGATTTTTTTCTATTATTTAAACATCAGGATAAGACAGACTTTAAGGACTTTTGGGATAAGGATTTTAATATTTCAGTACTCTGTTTCATGAAAGTACTCCTTACTCACTTTATGTATGTATATACTGGTGGGAATTGTATGTAGACTATTTTATTCAGTTCGGGGTATTGAAAAAATAAAGGCCATATAAGGAGAATGCTGGGGTTGGTCTTCCCTGAGTCAAAGGTAAGAATAGATATGGCTTCCCATGTTCCATGTGAGCTGCCTCAGAGTAAGGAGAAAATCTATGAAATGTAGAAAAGGAGGAGCAGAACAGAAGGAGTTTCACATCTCTCAGATGATTAATGGTACACACTTTAATGTTTAGTTCTTTCTCAGTTAATCATCCATAAAATCACATTTATAATACTCTACCATTCCCCCATTCATAAATCAGATGTATAAGAAAATAAAAACTAAAACAGTAAGCAGTATGACTTCTCGGTTAAATGATTAATGGAAAATTAAAAATAGTCACTTAGAAAATATTATATAGTATATGTAGAGCATACTAATCTAAATTTTTCAAAGTCTAGCTTAATGTTAGCATGTTTAAAATTGTAGACATATTTCTACCTAATGTATCTAAGGCACATGTACTAAACACTAAATATCCTGTCAAGTTAATAACATGCTGTATTTTGGTCTATTGAACTACGTAAAAGTACACAGTGCATTATGTATGATAAAGTGCAAAATTTTGTGCCAAATCTATAGACTTTGATGTCACTTAGACATCAAGATAGGGGCTGTTATGAAACATTTATGGGATGTGGATTTTGATATACCAGCTATTTGATGGACATGTTGTTTTTCTATATCAGATACAATCAAGCCAGTGGGAATGATGTACAATAGTTTATGACTTATTTAGAGTGTTAGAGAAATATTGATTATATTAGGGAAATTTCAGGGGATGTCTTATTTTCAAGTTAGAGGTGAGATGGTAGTCCTCACTGCTTGAATAAGCTATCTCACGGTGCGGATGAATTTTGCTTTATAATGATCTTAATGATGAGGTAAAATGCTATGCTTCTAGTTGCAAAATAATCTAAAATGTCCTATAATAACTATTCCATAGAAAGGTGGGAAAAGATTCTTGTAAGAGCTGGCCTGTAGATTATGTAGAATTTCAGGTTAGTACATGAGAATTGTTTCCCCAGAGGGGGACTGACTATAAGTATGTTCTTTAGTGGATGAGGAGGGGAAACAAAACACATCTGCTTTTTCACTCTCTGCATCCATTGTAAAATAAGTCAAGTGAATTGATTCATACTGGGTATAGGTATATAGGCATATAGCATATGCCCAAAGGCGTTATACAAAAGCCCAGGCATTCAGTTCATCAAAACCTAGGTGAGGGAGCAAGATGTGAGGCAGTCAGTAAAAGTAAAGGTGACTGAATGTGACAAGAAGGAAGCATGTACTAAGTTTCTATCTTGGAACATGGGAAGTTGCTCTTATTCTATATAATGCAAATGAATATTTCAAAAATTAAAATGTCTAAATACAAAAGTAACCCTTCTACAGGATACTAAACTTAAGATTAGGGAAGCACATACGTTTCAGCATCAGGGCTTTCTATGTATGGTGATAAAACACCATCATAGATGATGGAGGAAATGGATGGGGTGGCAATTTTAATCCATAGCAGCCTGAAAGTAAGATCTGATTATTGTAGAATAAGTTTTTTTAATGTTTAAAAAGTCAGGATCTTATGAGTGACAGTGGTGAAATACAAGGGAATCAGGTGTGTTTTTATTTCTTTATTTTTGCAGAACATACCTGACTTTTTTCATATTTTGCTGTTGCCTAAGCATCATTGAACATCAGAGCATATATTTACAAGTAAGTGGCCAATCAGAGCAAGATTACTAGAAAAGGATAATATTATAGCTTAGTGTTAATCAGGCACTGGCTGAGAATAGTGATTCACAACGTTCATTCAAACAGTTGCTACTTTATGTTTCTGAAAGTTTTTTCTTGGTAGTTTTCTGAAATGGGAAAGATTATCTTTCTGAATTTTTTAGAGTAAAGACTATTAGCTTTTCTAATGTCTTGAGATGTGGTATTCAATCTGAATTTAGCAATTTTTGAAAAATGCTGTCAAACCTATAGCTAGACTGAATTGTGACCAGTTTAGGAGAATACATCCTCATTATAAGAAGGTAACTTTTATTTTTCATCCTTAGTTGCCACTGGAGAGCAGTAAAAGTCAAGTCAATTAGTAGTTCACAGGTAAGAGTAGTTGACACTTGGAGATAGTAGCCAATCGTATATAGTTAAGAAATGATGTTCTGCCGGTTTGATAAATGAATGAAATGCAACATCTTGTTTTCAGTGGTTGGACATAGAGCAGTGTAGTGTGGAGAGTTTACAGAGATGATAGGTAATGCACAGTACACCTGAAGGTTTAGTATGCTAATGGCATTGCATCCTCTATTGCATACAGGTAGAAGGTAGGCAATCATGTAAGGACAATTTATATTGATTCAGTAGTTTGCTGACTTCTTGTCTGCATGGCAGTTTGAGGTATGGGGTTAAATGAGCTATATTCCCAAATTTTTTTTTGTTATGAAATTTGAGGCAGAGGCCTGCATGGCAGGTATTTTATCAACAATGTATCTGAGGGACTAAGCCTTGCTTTTCTGAGGAATTGATAGGTCTGTTGTTGGTTAACCAGTTTCAGAGTTGGTTGAATTTTTTGGGGGAAGTTTATCTAGTCTGTCTGTGGCTTACTGATAGTTTAATACTAGGATGTCATCCTCATAAAAAAACAGTTGGCATTAGTGAAGACTGAAGCCACACAAACTATGTAGGTCATGTATTTCAGCCAATTTGCAATATATTTTACCACAAAGGATGCATTTTTAAAGATGATTTTTTCCTTAAAACTGTGACAAGAAGGATGGTATTAAATGATTTTACCAGATCAATACAAACTCCATGAATAGCATGACACACTGTCAGTGACTTGTGTATCCCTCTTCAAGAAATTAACAAGGTTTAATAGGCATGTCCTCCCTTTGATGAAGTCAAATTCTTGGGGGACAGTTTAATGAGATTTTTACTATCAAAATTAATGAGATGAGTTATGACAATCCCTGCAGCTTTGTAGATCAGACTTGTAAGGCTGACTGGTTTGTAATTTCCAAAGTCAGATGTAGGGCCACCCTTGTGGAGGGCCATCAGCACAGCAGAACATCAAGATTTGGGTACATAGCCTGTGGCAAGATTGAGGTTAAGCAACTTAAGGACACTCATGGAGAAAGTGATTTTGGTTTTAGATAACATCTTAAGATCATGTTCTTTAGTAATGATGGGGGTTAGAAATCTGTGATGAGTGGTGTTGGAATATATATTTCATGGGTGAAGTATCTCTACAGTCATTTTCATCAGAGTAGAGGTCTCATTAAGGAGAAGCTCAGAGCAGTGTTGAGTGTCATTTCTTAGTTTTCTGACATTGCTGAAGAGAGATTTGAAGTTATCATTCCCTACAGAAACTAATCTCTATTCATGGTTTGCTTCCTCTTTTTTTTTGCAATATTTTTATACAATCCTCATTCAAAGAAGTGCTCAACTAATTGCATAGTTCAAGGGTTATTTCACTTGTTATAACATTTATTTATGTTCAGTGATCTACACAAGGGTTTGTTTATAAATTTTCCATTGTAATTGGCTATAGTTGGGACTGCTGTGTAGTTGTCAATGTTAGCAAAGTTACTTAGGGGTTTCACTTTTTTGAAGTCCTTAAGTTCAGAGACATTGGTTACAAGTAGAATGGTGATTTTGAGATAAATGTTAGGAATTTTTCACCCAATTTAACAGGAGAATTAGGAGTAAAAGAGTTAAGTAGCTGAAGCAATATCAGTGAGGACCAAATCTAGAATATTTTGGCCTCCAGTGGGTTCACTAACTATTTGGTATAGGGAATTCCTACTTATTTAGTCCAAAAATCTCAGCATATCATTTGTTTGAGGTATAAATGCTTCAGTCTAAGGTTAGGTAACAAACATCACTTATGATAAGGTTATTGCTTATAGGAATTTCTTCTAAAACTTTCCTGAATCTAATACAATCATCCGGAGACATTGTCATGGTTCTGTAGCATGCTATAAACTGGTAGCTTTTTTTACTCAGTTTGTGGACCTCTGGGTATCTGCCAAGATGAAATGTGGTCTTACAAAAAAAAATCCCTTACAAAAAAGAATGCAAAGTAAGAAAGGAAGGGTGGTTCAAACCCTGCACACTTGATGCAGAACACAGCATAATTAACTCAATACATAAACTTATAGCACAGCAAGTATTTATTTCCACATATTATAAAGTATGAAACTGTAATCTCTGGCATTATTGTAACTGTCAGTAATGAGAGCTAGAACATGCATAAGACCAATGGGAAGAGCATCCTGTGAAATTAAAAACAGGCAATTGAGAGGGAGGGTGTATGTTTCTGTGTGGGCTGAGGCTTCAGGACAAGGTTGTGAGGAAGACAACAATTAATTTTTAAAACCTGGCATCATTGAGTAACAGTAACCATTCATCATTTATCAGGATTAAAAATAAATAAATAAAAGGAGACATAGGGATGCTCTGTCTACTCAGGCACATCTAAGTGGTGTGTGTATGTGTGTGTGTGTGTGTGTGTGTGTGTGTGTGTGTGTGTGTGTGTGTGTGTGTGTGTGTGTGTGTGTGTGTGTGTGTGTGTGTGTGTGTGTGTGTGTGTGTGTGTTTGAATGTATGCGGAATAGTGATAGAGGAAGGCCTGTGTCAACATAATGCATGAGTAATCACTGTGAACTTCCGCAGTAACGTGATGACTAACACTAACAGCAGTTAAGATTGATTCAGAGACATGCAAGTTAGCCAACAATAAGGTCTTTCCTAATTGCATCTAATTTGTCAAAAAATCACAACTCTCTTACCAATGTAAACGGGCACTTTTTTCCTTTACTTTTATCATCAG